>NC_056727.1:1068394314-1068514314 GCF_019279795.1 Protopterus annectens
TTAAAAATAGTCATATAACTTTAAAAAAATAAGAGTGATACAAACATAAAAAACAAGACATTGTGAATCTCAGTTATACCTTTCTATTTCTTTTTCAGGGATCTTGGTTTTTTATGTGGGAGCCTGCTGCATTCACAGCCCTCCTGTATATGTTAACTCCTGGATCACTGCATGTTGGAGGAAGGCAAATACTCATACTTGTGGGGTGTACCCCTTGATTTACATTGGTAGTTTCTGCAAATAACAATCACAGTTTTCATGCCTTCACCACACACCATCTCAGTATTTGCCCTGCCTTCACACCATAAGCATAAGGCAGAGTTTTAAGGTCAGAAACTAATGCAGAATTAAAGCTTTTACTTAAAAGCAAATCTATGAGTAATTTAATAAAAAATGACACCTTTTTTTTGGAAAACATAGTTATAAAACAGCAGCTATCATGTGCTGCGAAAAATGTAAAAATTGCAAAAGCAAATAATTATAAAGACATTTACTGCAAATATTCCAAACTTCATGAGCCCAAAGCAATGCTGTAATTCAGGATGATATAAGGAAGCTATTAACACATTACTGAGATAGTAGCATTCCTACTAAATTGTATAAAGGTTTTTATGGTGTTCAGACTCAAATATTGCTACAAAAGGCAACAATGTTTATAGTCATACACTGCCGACTAGCCAACAACAGAAATTTAACAAAGTTAGTGTTTTTTATAAAAAAATACTAAAAGGAAGACCAAAACACTTACAGATTTATAACTTCTTTAAATCATAATTACAAAATATATAACAGTATGATTGTTAATACCTTTAAATAACTCCATCATAGGTTCATAGGAATGTACTAGGTATTTGCCCTTGCAGACAATTTTAAGCCTAGGCACGAACATTGGATACATTAATTTATGACTCTAAAATATATCTCAGCTATCGATTATGTTTTTAAACTGTTGTGTATTTGATAAGTTCTATTTATTGAATAGTAACATAATCAGATTAGCCTTGACAAGTAGTATAGACCCTAGGAATCACTGAAATCTGCAGAAAGCCGACACACATCATACCTAGCTCTGTCAACAACCTTTACCAGTTCTTCCACAGTCAAAGACCTGGCTGTAGGACTACGACTGTCCTGTTGCTATAAGTCTATAAATCTACAAGCAGATTTCTGTTTATACTTAGAGAAAAACCACAAACAAAATCAGATCTACAATCTAATGATTAGTTTGCATGTGCTACATTGAAGATCTTCTTAAACTCCATATAGACCTTTTATTGGCATTCAGAAACCAAGCACTGGCAGTAACAGCTGCTGCCAAAAGGGTCTGTTTACATGATATGGAAAAATGTGATTCAGGGACACATTAGCTTCAAACAGGAAAGACCTCATTAATGGCTAATTTACATTTCTCTAACTCACAATGCTAATTGCCATCAGTGCACATCAGGAATTTCCTGCTGTAAGTAACACTGGACATTTTCAATGTACTGGGGACAGGCCCAATTTTTTTTATAGAAGGGGCAAACATTTTAAAAATAAGTTAGAAAATAAAATTATCAGTACTGTGAATATTAATACTGTTGGAACATTATCTATAAACAAAAAAATTGGTATAAGGAAGTATGGCATGTGTATTCAATATTCATACATTTGGGAAACCCATACTGCACTATTACTGTATACAGGGGGTATCCTCAACTTGACTTTACAGCAAGGTATGGTTTCTGTGGTGCAATTTACATTGCAGTATGTCAGATCTGCAAAAGTTATTATGTAAGTAACATTGAATACCTGCTTCGTAAAATGGTTTATGAGCAGCTACATTTATTTATTATTTGTTGACCGGGAAAGTCTGACTAGGACAGAGCCTATTTTCAGTGGATGCCTGGGAAGAAATGCTCCAGACACATGTCTTTGGAATGTAGGAGGAAACCAGAGCAGCTGGAGGAAACAAATATGAATGCAGGCAGGACATGCAGACTCTGCACAGAAGGCACTTCAGCTAAGAATCAAACTGGAGAACCTCTTGCTGTGAGGTTAAAAGCTGCACCACTGTGCCATCCATGACACACACACACACACACACACACACACACACACACATATATATATATATATATATATATATATATATATATATATATATACATACACACACATATTTTATATATATATATATATATATATATATATATATATATATATATATATATATATATGGCATCTAATACTAACACTGCTTTACTTAGACACACACAATTATGTGAAGAAGAAGTAAACTAAAAGGTGGTAAGAGACCGTAGGCACAGCACTTGGGACAGCCTTATTGAATTCAAAGGACTAATATGGCAGCTAAGACTTAATGTCACAGCATGGACTGGATTGAATGACCACATTCTATACAGAGTGTTTTAAAATTGCTCTCTGCTAAACTTTAGTATAAGATTATTTTATCAAGTTATTTTTTTTTAAGCACAACACTTGGACCTACTTGTAAGCTTTGATTATACAATATTTAATTTCATTTGATTTTTGAGAAATTAAAACTACTGTTCCATTTATACACCGTTATTTTCTTACTATTTTGGTACAATATGTCAATTTTAATAGTTTTTTATATTAATTTTAGATAATTTATTATATATTTTTTTCTAGCTATGAATAATTTGTTCAAGACTTTTTAAGTGATTTAGCTACTGTTAGGTGTATGCTGTTTCAAACTATTGTTCTATAAATCATCCTTGTTTTAAAAAACATTTTTTAAAGTGTTATGTTTAAAGTATTTATATCAAGATCACATATATTTTTATCAGGGAATTAGTATTAGGAAATATATAGATATTTAGTATAGAATGTGAATATATATATATATATATATATATATATATATATATATATATATATATATATATTACAAGGCATAATTTGTGTGATTGTGTTCAATTAATTTAATTCATGCCATGTGATTAAGAATATGTTTTGTGTTTGGTTACTTGTCTTGTTTAAAAATATGTTTTTTGTTTCATTTTTAGTTGTGATGAAGTTCATGGTTTCTAAGATACAAGCACTTAACTAAAATTGATATTAAAAGGATTACCATCTCATTTTGGGTGTGCTTTTTTCCATGCAGCTACCAGTTTATGCTGTGTTTTGGTATCATTAGCATTTAAAACAGCCACAGAGACAGCAAAACCAAGGTCCTGCACATCTTCATGCCAAAGCTTTGTGGTAGGGCTGTCTCTGAATCAGAAATGGTAAATACCTCACTATACAATACAGAGTATAGTGAGAGGAACTTTAGTCGGTCTGTGTAAGGCAAGTGCTGGAGCCCTTGATCTTGTTTGTTAGAAACCTCTGAGGTCTCTCCAATTGCTGCAGGTGCTTTGTAAAGTACATGCCAACAGGGGCGTTAGACTTAATTATGGGCCTGAATAATGAAGAGTACTGGGGGGGTTGTAACCTCCTTTGCTCTGGAGGTGATGCATTTGCTACTCAAGTATGCTATGTAGAAAGCCTTACTTACTACATTACAATAGACACATGGTGGTTAACAGTTAAGGTTGCAATCTACTTGTGATCCCAGATCCCTTGCCACTTCATTGGTACATAGGGTATTTGTTAATTTGATAGTGTGTGTGATGACATGAGGTACTGCCATTTGTGCAAGGCAGAGAAGGGCAAAGTATGTGTAACATATGCTAGCATAATGAGCTGGAGTTATGTAAATAACTTTGTCATTTGACTTTCACACTGATTTGTTCAGATGCTTATGTTAAAAATGCATCAGCAGTGGGTCTTGCTGGACTGGGAGGGGATATACAAGAATTCTAGACAGTGTTAGATTTAACTAACCTCAGTCCAGTTAATTTTGAAATTGATTTATAACATTCAGATGCTACAACATATCTTAACAAAGCTCTGGGCATGTCATCTAACAGAGTCAGGTGACACAAGATGATGTAGTTCTGCAATGATTTCTCTAGATAGTAGTGACGGATAGCTCAGAACTCTCACAGCAGCAGTAACCAGGGAAACTGAGAGGGAAATATCTCTCACAGATATCTCACACATTCTCAGAGAGTTACCTCAGACATTCACAGAGTGACATCTCCACCATTCACAGAGGGAGAGACACTTCATCTTGCCTTTGGAGTAATTAACTCAGCATTTATCTTCTTGCCTTGCTTTAGTGAGTAATCAGGGACCAGTAATTCTTTACCTTAGTCAGGAAATATAGTGAAATTAGTTGAGCATTGTTTTCTGTATCTGTGAGACCTATCCAACTGTGTTATTTTTCTTATCTTTCATGTGATGAAAAGTCTGGTGTTTGTTGTAATGAAGTATTCTATTATTTATTACTAAATATTTTCATTACCATTCACTGTAGCTGGTCCTTTAGAGAATACTTTTAACAGCTTGAGAATACTTATGTTGATTTTAGTGACACTCTGGCAGCTCCTAAAAACCTTGCTGCTTTGGTCACACCCTACCATTGGTATTAACTGTACACAGAATAATTGTGCACCCTTACAGGAGCCATTGTGTAGCTGACTGGTGGCAACGGTTACCCTTGAAGTTTAGGCAGAAGACGGCACAGCTGGTAAATCTGTGCCATCCTTTCCCATGTGTGTGTGTGTGTGTGTGTGTGTGTGTGTGTGTGTGTGTGTGTGTGTGTGTGTGTGTGTGTGTGTGTATGTGTGTGTGAAAAGTAAATATCAAAGTGTGTGTGTGTGTGTGTGTGTGTGTGTGTGTGTGTGTGTGTGTGTGTGTGTGTAAAGTAAATATCAAAGTGTGTGTGTCAGCTACTGGGACCAGAGACACAGTGCTTGAAGATGTCCAGGCAGAGTTGTTAGGGGGTCTGGATAGAGAAAGTGACTCCATTCCCAGCGATGGAGTGTGTTCCCTGTGTGCTGTTAAGGGTAGGGTTGCCACCATTTCAAATGACCAAAGTGGGACATTTTCGGGACACACATCAGATTTTACAGGCTGACACATACCCACGGTCAGTACAAAGGATAGAACTTTACTTTTTTGCCTAAATGTTGTGTCTTTCGGCTTATCCCAGTTAGGGGTCACCACAGCAGAACTCCGTCTGCTAATGTTTGGTAGTGGATTTTTAGGTGCCGAGTTACCAGCCCTGATGCACAACCTTCAATGAAGGCATGCTCATTCACGCATGCCTCCACACATAAGTCACTCTAGATGAGAATCAAATGGGACAACATCTTGCTGTGAGTTGACAACGCTACCGCAGCACCACTACCGCGGGTTCACACCACTACCGCGGATTCCTAAATAAAAGCTTATTCTTGCAGCAGTTTAGTTGCTTATTCTGTTTCTTGTAACATTTAGTTATTTTAGATACAGAAATAACTATTTTATGCAACTATTACATAAAATATGGGACATAAATATGTCCTACAATCTCAGGACATTTGATATTTTTAATATTTTTTGTCAGGACACAACTGCCCAAAGAGGGACTGTCCCTCGCAAAGTGGGATAGTTGGTAGCCCTAGTTAAGGGAAATTGTGTTTACTGTGGAGAGCTGTGTTTGGCAATACTGTGTATAATTACCCTTGCTCTTGGTGGCCATCCCTCACCGGTGCTAGTGGTGAGGATTGAAGCTCCTTGATTAATGGCCCAAAGTAAGGATGCTGTCACAGTGTGAAGGGTCATTATTTTTACTGAAGGGAATGATAATGAACTTCTTTGCATTCAGTTAGTGACCGTGACTAAGACAGCTGTCGGTGGTCTGTGTAAGACCATCCTGAAGTACACTGATATCATTTGGGGATTTAATAATTGCACTCAGTTTGCAGTCGTCCACAAGTGTGGTCAGCCACAGACCCTTAGTTTTGGCCTGAACTTCTGAGAAGTATATAACAAACAGTAGGGGGCCCAGCACTGACCCTTGTGGCACCCCGCTGGTGACAGGTTTGTTGGTTGATGTACAGTCACCCACTTTGAAAGTGTGTGACCCGTTTTTGACCAGTTTGCAATCCATCTTACAACAAAGGGGTTCAAATTCAGTTTGCTAAGTTTATTGGTAATGCCTAGTGTGGGATTGTGTCAAAGGCCTTTGCCAAGTTGGGGTATGCTGTGTCCACAGATTTGCCCTCATCAATGGCCCTGGTCACATGTTCAAAGAAATTCACCAGGTTTAACAGGCATGATCTGCCCTTCATGAACCTGAACTGGGTCTGATTTAGGGTTTGGAGGTCACCCGTGTATGTAGGTCGAATTTTAAGTGTTCATCTATTATTACCTCTTGTAGTTTAGTGTGAGATACTACAAGTACTGCTTTGTTCTGAGAGTATAATAAATTGGTCTTTAAGGATTTTTTTTCTTAGAGGTGAATAGAATTGGCTTTGTTTTGTTTGCGTTGAGTAATAGGTGATTTTTGTTTAAGCCAATTTTTCAGTGGAGGTGAAGGCGAGTTGTGTAGTATGTTAGAGGTCAGGTATGGAGTTGGCAGACAAATCTTGATGAGTGGATGGGAAGTAGAAAATTCATGCCAGGGATCACTCCAGTGGCTCTACTCGACAGAGGCACTAGGAACTAAGGTTGGGTGGCACGATGCCAGGGTAATCCTATGGGCAAGGCTTGTAAACGCTCCAGGGCCATTAGCCTAGTGCACACCTATGAACCAATGAACCTAAGAACTGTCTGAATTCAGCCCTAAGTTTTATTGAATTACAAGGACATATCTGAGCTTTATTTATTTATTTATGTATGTTTATATGTATTTAATTATTTATTTACATCTGTGAAGCCCGTTTTCAGCTTGGGAGAAAAGATCTCCAAGTAGAGAAAATTAAAAAAAAAATATTTACATGTAAATATGTACATGATAGATGCAATTTAAAGACAGCACAATACCAAACAAAATCAGATATACAAAAGCAAAAACCAATATATGCAATGATGAGGTAAGATTAAGTTAGAAGTTAGTAGGCACTGCAGGCTGAGGCCCAAGTTACATGGCTCAAGAAAACAAGAATAAAAATATTTAAAATAACAGTGCACATTTAAGATGAACATTGAGAATAAATTTATAGGCTGGACGTGAAAAGAAAGTGAAAGTACTATGTTTGTCCCAGTCCCCTTCAATAAACACATCACACCGAACGACGTTTGACGACCTTTATTAAACTTTCATAAACATAACTTTGCTATCCAATATTTATTAATTACAAATGACAACACAATATAGATTATTGAATTCCAACTTCCAGCTCCATGCAATATTAACCACGACAGCATGACCTTGTTCATCCTGACCCAGTAAACAGCATCCATAACTCCAACTCACTTACTTATGAAGCAGCATCCCACTACTCACTTCATTTACCATTTATTGAATTACCATCCCACTTATTTTACTTGTGAAGCAGCATCCCACTACTCACTTCATTTACCATTTACTGAATTACCATCCCACTTATTTTACTTGTGAAGCAGCATCCCATTCTCACTTCCTTTGTCACTTACTGAATTAATATCCCACCAAATAAGCACTGTCCTTATCCCTGCTTGCTTATTATCTAGCCACCTTCAATACTCACTTCCTTTCCCAATTCATTGGAATGACCTTCCAAAATCAGAGGGGGAACACAAGAGGGCACACATGTCCCTCTTCCCCACCAACCAGCCTAATAAGGCTATTCCCCCCTCTCCCCAATAAGCTTTCAACAACATAACCACACTAATTCATTAGGCCAACATCATTCGGTGTACCCCATCCCCACTAACTAAAATGGATCTGTATTGACACCTCCTAAAGCCCTGTCCTATAGCTAACAAAATAGCCAATTGCCCGAACAACTGAAAACAAGCCACTGATCCCTCCCTAAAACCCATGTAACAAACCACAAGTTCACTGGTGCCAGAGCCATGGCCTCAAGCTAAATGCCAAAAAGTGTATAGTCATCCCCTTTGGCAAAAACAAAGTGCCCACAAATTACCACATAGGTGGTAATCCATTAAGTACAGAAGAAGTAATTAGGGACCTGGGGACCCAAGTTGATAGCAATCTCTCATTTGACAACCACGTGGCCAAAGTGGTTAGAAAAACATTTTATATAGCCCACCTAATCATGAAGGGATTCACATCTAGATCAGGGGAGGTCATCGTGCCTCTTTACTCATCCCTCATCAGGCCCATAATTAAGTACAATGCCCCTTTTGGGATGTACCTTACCAGACACCTGCAGCAACTGGAAAGACCCCAAAAGTACCTCACCAAGAGGATCAAAGGGCTCAAACAGATGCCATATGCTGCCCGGTTAAAGAAACTCCAGCTCTACTCAGTGGCATGCCACCTGTTCAGAGGCGATCTGTGCCTGACATATAAAGCCATGTCCAACCCAGAATTAATGGACATGCTGCACCTCAGAAAATCCAAATCCCATCGAGCTACGCGCTCGAGAGACTTGAACCTCAGCACTGAAATAAATAGGACATGCTGGAGGGACAGATTCATAACCCAGAGGCTCCCTTCACTCTGGAATAAAATCCCAGTCCAGGTTAGGCAGAGTCCCTCATTGACTCTCTTCAAGAGGAATCTTGATGAGTGGATGGGAGAGCGTAGGTTTACCCCGGGTATCACTTCTGTGTCACTGTTAGACAGAGGCACAGTATACTAACCTCGAAAAAGGGCATAGCAAAATAAATTTAAAATGGGTGGTGAAAGCCAAACACATTCTGGCTAGGCTTATAAATGCCCTAGGGCAGATAGCCTAGTATGAACCTATGAACCTATAACCACTACTTATGAACTAAATACTCCGTATCTCACAGGCAACGGAAGCCTCAATGATTTAAAAGACATTATCAACCAGCTGTACAACCACCTTAAGCCCATGGCCCCTAAAACTACACCTGCATGACTGCCTATCCCCCAAGCCACCTTGCACACCATTTACCACCTGAATCAATGGAATAGGCAAATGAAATCCCTTAAAGTAACAATCCTAACATCACACCCGCTGTCTATTATAAACAACCTGTTTTAAGAGGCCATCCTAGCATTAACCAACTAACCCTTAATGTCCAACTTATCTAATAATCATCCCAGAGCCATCCAGCCATCCCTCCACTATCCAATACTATGGAGCTCCTAAAATCAGTCTCACCTGTGCCGACAGTGCCTCATTAATGCCCATTCTGGCTAAAATACAAGCCACAACACAAAGTAAAAGAACAAGTCCCCTTCCGAAAACTTCAAAAAACATGCCTTGCCTAAACCATCTATAGTCCACGTAAATAAAGCAACCTGCTCCCAAAATTGTCCAAAACATCCTCATACCAACAATGCTCCCAAAACCCTACCTACCAAATTCCTCAAACATAGCAGAAATGGTTCTTGTAGCACTCTATCTAAACCTTAAAGTAGTATAAACATTACCAAAACCTACAACGCCCTATGAACCATAACAGCGTCTCGTCCCCAGAACATAGTCCCTCTACCAGCCCCATAGCCTGAATTGATAACTGTAAGTGCACCCCTAAATCTGCCCCAAATCCAACCTGCCTAACTGCGTACTAGCATATAAATGAACCAGAAATCTCCTTACCCACCGAACTCAAAACCAACCAACTTCAGCTGTTGTTAATTCGGACCACCTAAGTTCTACCCTAAATCCCCTTAATGTTAACTGAATACCTACTACACCCTACCACTAGGTTCCCTCAATCATACTTAAGCCCACAGTGCTTTCAAACCATAACACTCTTATATGCCTCAATGAGCCCCTATCATCAAGTCCTTACCTGCAACCTCATTACTTGCCACACCAGTGTCCCTAACCCCCTTATGCCCCCAGATGATAAAACTGTGGGTTCACCTTCTCTACTGGCTTCAGGCCACTAACTGGTACAACCTCTACAACGATCATGAATGACTGCCTTACCTCTCACTCCAACAATTAGCACCCCCAACATAACATCATGTGCAAAGAAAGAACATGCACCCGTTACTCTGACATCCTTAACATCCCCAATAATACCATGTTCTGCATAGAAAGAGAAATGTAAATATAAAATAAAACACATTTGAATATGATAAAGTATGCCCCCCATACCCACAACCTCCTGTCAAATCCTCAATGTGCTCTATTCACCCTGCCTTACCATAACTGAAACCATCCCTATTTTCGTCTACCTTATGTTATCTGCCATGAGCCCACACCCAACTCTATTCATCTGCCCAAGGTCTACTCCTAGTACATTAACCTGAAAGTCACACTGTGGTAAGCTATCAAGTAATTAACACCTACCCAAGCACCCCCTAAACTGACTACCATGCAACTTCACTAATGCATAACTCCCCACAAAAATTCAAAACGATAAGCACGCCTCATCTATCTATCCCTTTACCAAGCTGTGTGAATGACTACCCCCATGTCCCTTGATGGACAGAAGGAACCATATGTGGACTAAGAAATTGGACTTAGCTAACCCTGCAACAGACACTACAACCATTACCCTCATAGCTTTCTATGCTTCTATGACTGTTGTGATTCTACTCCGCCTGCCACACCAAACTTCCCATGCACAGCCTCAACCCTGCATTACCTCGACACAAACATACACCCTCTGCAACCATGTTGTGCGCAACTCCAACTAACAAAGTCCATACAAGAAGAATCCATTCCAAGAATCCTGCCAGGAGGACACTGACCAGTGCTCACTCAGTGCACACCCATCTCTGATGGAATTACGCACTACACAAGCCAATGGGACTCCATTGAAACAGCTTTCATCACCTTTGAATCCCAATCCTTCTGATCACCAACTGATCCACGATCTGCAAAAGAAAAACAATTAATCACCTTGCCTGTACCAATGAACATGTCTATGTGGCAAACATCATCCTATGACCCCGCCCCTTTAATATCTCCCTAAGTTATTTTACAGAATGAATCCCCTCCTGGAAAAAAACAACACAAAAAAAAAAGTTTAAAGAAGGCAAAAACGAACTAACTTCAATCCCATCTGCAACCTCAGGGCAAAATTGTCCATGCACCGCAAAACAACAAAATATGTGCCCGTCCTTCCCCCAGTCTCACAAATCAGCTACTACACAAAGCTATAAGAAGCAGCTGGCCAACCACATAATATAGGTACCATTTCTAAGCTATTGCTTTTTACTACTCTAAAAAACTGACAGATCACCGGTGTTACCTCAGCATAAATCCCCACTATTGCTATTACCACTCTTGCCTTCCTTACATAACTGCATCCACTAAACAATATGCTAGTATATGCCAGCTAACCACAGTTATATGCAAGTGGATAAAATTATAGCACAACAAGAATATGAGCAATCCAGAAGGTTGACGCCTACCTCATCACCTCCTGGAGCAAGGACAACCTATTAAAAAGAGGACACCCTTAAATAATGCCCCAACCTTCTAATGTAACCATCCATTTCAAGGGGAAGAAGTCCAAAACTCAAAATCAGTCGCTGACTTCTGACCTTCTCCTCCATGCTTAACCTTGCTTTGCCAGACAAACCAACATCCAGCACCTATTATAATATCTACTTTATTCTGAATGAAAGTAGCATATGCTGGGTACAGATACCCAGGTTATTAATTGACAGGCATGCACGCCAACACCCAGCCCCCACTGTCAGTCTGCCCATCCAACACATAAGTACAGCAGGGAACTGTCTGGCATGGTGCACCTACCACCCCATCATGACAACCTCGTCAGCTGAATCATAAGCATAACATTGAAGCATGATGACACCTTTGAATAGTTCCCCATGACAAGTGACTGTATACTTGCAGACCCCTTCACCACCTGTCCCCAGTTACCAGCCCCACCAACTGTCCATGACCATAAGGCAGCACTCCAAACCCCATCTCTGAATGCAGCCTTAAATAACTTAGCAAGAATAACATATATGTGGCAATAACTATTCATCCATTCCATCTACTGGCATTCCTTACCACCTGCCAGGGCATTGCAATACAATGACCTCCAAGCCTCTTACCTACAGTCTAAATAGCCACTTGGTAAAGACCCATCCATTACTAGACACCTTTGTACTCCTTATGTGGGTAACATAATCCAGTGACTAAAATATAATGGTGTTGCTGTCCATATCACATGCACCATTACCATGTGTCATCCTGAGGTCCCTCCTAGCAATATGCTTGCACAACCCCTACCATAGAAAGGTGTTACCCTAAACTCTTTAATTCCAGCATCACTTCTAAGTGCAGTGTAATGATGTGTCATTACGTTACCAGAAAAACATCTAAAGTGGACCAACTATAAGGAATAACTTCAACCGTAGTTGTAAAGATATGAAGTCTGAAACTTAACACACCTCATTTCTATCTACTTCAATCTCAGTGACCTGCCAGCACAGCAAAACACCAAATCCATGAAGAACAAATTAACCTGAGAAAACCTGGCCATTGTAAAACCCGCAATTTAATTCCCTCTTCCTTTGACCCTACCATCCCCAATAATGGTTAAGCCACAGTGCTCCCGCGCAGTAAGCAACCATAAGCTGGAAGCCCGCACAACACCACGCAATGCCATTCATGACTCTAGTGGGTGTAATCCAACCATAATGCCAACA
Organism: Protopterus annectens; assembly: GCF_019279795.1. NCBI lineage: Eukaryota > Metazoa > Chordata > Ceratodontiformes > Protopteridae > Protopterus > Protopterus annectens. Next base: position 1,068,406,916 of record NC_056727.1, read on the forward strand.
GACATTACCTGAGTGAGCATCCTCAATGTCCCTACCAGTACATTTATGGAAAACTAAACTAGTAAGCAGTGGCAGTTACGGCCAGTTTTCTTCCACCAGTGTAATCTCTATTAATATCACAGTACTTCTCAGCATTTTCAACTAAAGACCTGCTTTTCCAACCATCCATGCTCCACTAAATGCACCTCTGCTGCGGAAGCTGGCAGAAGTGCAGTACAGTTTCCTGCATGGCATCAAGCCGTTACTTGCAGCACTTCCAGTCTAAGCAGTCCTAGCAACTGCTGCTTATTCAGCTGTGGTGTAGCAAAACAAGGGTAGGAACAAACTGTCCCACTTTGAAAACTGAGAGCCATGCTACATTAATAAAGTTTACTTTTTTTTTTTATAACATTCTAAATCAACGGATGTTAACAGAAAGGGGGTGCTTTGTGGTAACAAGCTTCCCTGGAACCTATGCAGTCAGACGCAATTGCGAGCTAGTTTTAAAAGACTGTCCAGGACTCACTACCATACTATCTGTCATAGTGACCACTACTGTAACGCTGTACTGGCCTCATGCTGCCATTGTGTGGGCATCTATCCCCTCCCCTACAACCTCAAGCAAACAAGCATCAGCTCCAAATAGCCTGTGAAAGGAGGCACAGCCCATGAAACACTAACCACCAACAAATATGCAAATTACTGGCTGATGACTCATTGCTCTCAGACAGCTGAATGAGCGAACTACCAAAAACTACCCCGTGTGTGCCATCAATCCTTACTACTGGGTGCCATGCTACCCGTGAAAGCACCTAAACTACAACTCCGCTTTTTTTTTTTTTTTTTTTTTTTTTTAAGATACGGCAAGGACAAAATCAAGTCACTCTGGTGACTAACGAAGCCCCACAGCTTTCCCTAATAGGTAGGCATGGTACACAACCCACCGAAAAATGGGCTTCTACCAAGTCAACCTTTCCCAATACTCAGATGCCAACTGGTCAATAAATAATGAACTAAATGAAACAAAGCATGTACCTTCTCCGGGCAAGTCAAGTGTGGGTTAATAATCTGTGAAATTACAAATAAAGTAGTCCACATGGAAAACAATGTATTATCATAGTCATGGTCAATACTCTAATAGATGCATTTCTATGATAACGGCCCACCTGAACAAACCAAACTGACAGGCCTTGCAACCTGTAGGCCCCGTTCTCACTGTGTAGCCTGGACACAGAATAGCAGCCACAGATGTCCCCAGGCCAACAAACTGCCCCCATCCAAAGCTGTACAACCAAGGCATTACAAAAAAAATAAGGAAAATAAGGAAAGCACTTCCTCACTCGCTCCAAAGAATTAACAAAAGGGGGACAGAACAGTCTACAAATACAGAACCCCAACTCTGCAAGTGAGAGAAAAAAAACTGTAACGCAACTCACCATACCTCATCAGCACCAACCTAAGGCCTGCCTGTGCCCTCAGGTTGTCAAGGATGTAGTACTTGCTGTAGCAAGCAAGTTCACACCAAAGTGTGATTCCTTCCCCAGTTTCACTTGCATAGATCCCTTAAGCCTCCCTACACATACCTCATTTCCTCCCAATCATCCCTCCCTTCTCATTTAACCCTTGCCCCCCCCACCCTCTTACTTCTACTAATATATCTAACTAACCCCTACTCTAAAGATGTCCCTGGACAAATTATTTTGTTACCAAACTTCATATTGTGTAATTAGTAGCTGCTTGCTATACAGTGCATAAGCTAAAACAACAGGTGTGGGGTGGAAAGTTGTTACATGTACAAAAGGTGAATTTTAAGGTTGCAATAGCAGTGGTTCAACTAGCAGGGAAAATTGAGGTAATGATAATTAGAAGAGCTAGATAATTCAATTTAGAGTAATTAAGTAATACAACAGACATTTAAGCACTAGATATTCTTTATCTCATTTTTGAGTAGTTATAGTTAAGTATATACTTAATTTTATAGGTGAAGAGATTTCAGAGCTTACTACCATGAGATAGGTACCATTCCTCACCAGATTTGTTCTTTAAAATATTGACAGACATAAGATGCTCTATAGATATTCTCATTTCTCTAAAAATGCCAGGTGATACAGGTGTACAGAGAGGGGTATTTTAAAGCATATCACATTTTCTATTCAATTGTTAATTAGAATAAGAATAATATGAACAGAAGCTAATTCCAACCATCAAAGCTGGCACAATGATATGTAATGACAGAATGTCAAACCCAGAATTGTTGGAGATGCTCCACTTAAAGAAATCCCAATCACTCTGAGTACACACTCTAGGGACCTAAACCTTGTCACCACAATAAACAGAACATGCTGGAGGGATAGATTCCTGTCCCAGAGACTTCCCATACTCTGGAACAAACTACCTATCTATATCAAACAAAGCTCCTCATTAGCACTCTTCACGAAAAAATCTTGATGATTGGATGGAAGATAGGAAATTCACCCCGGGGATCACTTCTGTGGCTCTTCTCGGCAGGGGCACAGGAAAATAATTTTCTTGAGTGGCAAAAGCCAGGGAACCTTTTTGGCTAGTCTTATATAGGCCCTAGGGCCAATAGCCTAGTACCTACCTATGAACCTACCTATGAACCTATGACACATTTGTCCGCTAGGTTCAACTGCAAAATGAGCAATCCTATTGGGAGTTTACTCTGATTTATAATGGAGGAATTGGACCAGAACTGTTACAAAGTGAGAAGCCTATAATAAGGAAGGAAGTAGGCAGCACCAGTGGACATGCAAACGGTGGGAATGAGATGAGACTTAGTGCTACGCAATTTAACAAGCTTTTGGTTTGTTCTTGTGATGTAGTTAGTAAAGCTTGTTAAATTTCAATTGATTACCGTATGCTTTTTTGAGAATTTGGTATGGGCTACTTCTTCAAATAGTGGCTGTTTGTGTGAGGAGATTTTAATGCATGGTACTGGTTGGCTTTCAGAGAATCAGGGTAGAGTCTGATAGTGTAATCGGTATGATTCATAAGTCACTGCTTTGGAAAGAACAGTGTTTATTTATTTATTTATTTTGTATTAGAGAGAAAGTCCATGGTATTACGTCAGAATTGTACAGACTGGAAATTGAAGTTTGGAACTGACAGCAAAATTGGTGTAGGAATCAGCAAAAAGGATGATAGATTCATCTGGATGTTATAAGTGAAAGGACTCACAACAGTGCTTGCCCATCTCATTGGTTAATGTTATAAACAGCAGTGGGCCCAAGACTGAGTCTTGAGGCATACCTATGTCAGGTTTGAAAAACTGAGAGACTGATTTCTTCTGAAAGGGATCTGCTAAATCATTTGACTGCACTAGATGGGGACCATTACATTTTGTCAGTTTACAGAGACAAGAACTATCAACAGGTAAAGAAAGTACACTGCAACATATGGACAGTTATGGGTTTCTTAGAGATGCAGTCTATGGCACACAGAAACACAGAAGACTGTACCTGTAACATGTTCTGGTCTTAAACTGTGCTGAGGGAAAAAATGAAGCAGTTGTTAATGAAAACATTTCTTGGGAAATTTTGCAGAGAGAAGATGGTACAGGAGCTGATCAAGAATTAATACAAGTGATGTTCCTTCTTTTTTGTAACAGTACTAACAGGGCCTACTTCCTCATAACTGAAACATAATCTTCTTTGATAAAGAAGTTAATTAAGATAGATACAAGGAAGCTGATTAATTTTCTTACGTTCTGGAGTTTGTGCAGGGCCAAAGATCCAGGTTTAAGCTTTGCTATGTGTTTGTAGATTGTATACATGATGACAACAATTATGTTCGCTGGTAGAGCATTCAGTTTTCATTTACGAGTTTGGTAAAATATTGTAAACTGCATTGTAAAAATAACAGACAATATTATCAGCCACTTCAGAGTCTGAGGTGTAAGGGAAGGAGAAGGAATGATATGACCTGGATGCAGTAGCTGACCAACAGTGGACTAGAATTTTTCAGGGCTGGAGGCTTGAGATCTATTATTTAAGGTAGAAGATCTCTTTGGGCAAAATTATTGTATTTTTCATTTTGTTCCACATCTCCCTGAATTTGATTAAATTGATGTTCTTCTTAGATCTGTGGTGGAGAATCCACAATCTTATGAAGTCATAAGAGGTTGTAGGCATACCCTGACATGATTTTACATAAAGGCGCCACATTGTTTAGGACAGAGAGGAAGGCAGAATTAAAAAACCTGATTACAGGTAGATTAAATAGGACTGACTAGTTAATAGTTTCCAGCATGAAAGAAAGGCAAAACTGTTTTCATGTTTTAGGAATAGGGAGGTGGTCACTAGCTGTATCCAGCCCTACCAGCTAGTGTAGTTGTCAAGTCAACCATAGGTACTTATATCCTTCAAAATTAATTAACACAAGTTACAAAGTAGTGCATCAAAAAGGGTATAAACTAAATCCCAAGAAATATAGTATCAGCCTCTTCAATAAAAAATTTGCTGCAACTTACTGCATGGTCAACATCTCACTGTCAAGTGAGTCAGTGATTAGATACCTGGGTACCTGGGCTGATGGCTCTCTTTCCTTTAATCACCATGTGGTGACTGTAGCTAGGAAATCCTTCTATATTTCACAACTAACTCCTAAAGGCAAGGCATCTCTTCAAAAACTAAGGAAAACTAAGGAAGTCATTTTTCCCTTATACTCTGCACTGGTCAGTCCCATTATAGAACATAACATGCCCTGGTTTGTATCTTACTAGACACATCAAAAACTTGATATACTGCAGCGGTTCCTAATAAAAAATTATCGCTGGCATAAAAATATTAAATACCAGGAGAAGCTGGAATCCTTGTGCCTGCACTCAGTATCATATAGACTCCTGACTGGAGAGATGTGCCTCACTTACTGAGCTCTCAGAGATCCTGTTATCCTTGACCTCATTTTTCTTGATGAGTCATATAATGCAGCCAACACTTGAACAAGAGATCTCAACTTACATCAGGATATAAATAAAATCGAATGGAGCGATAGGCTCCTCATAAAGCAGCTCTCTTTATTCTGGAATAAGCTCCCCATACAGGTCAAGCGGTGTGATTCCCAGTCAGTCTTCAAAAATAGCTTGGACAACTGGATTGATGACCTTAACTTTACTCCAGGACTTACAGGCCTCCCTAAAAAGGGTGATAGAGCCTGAAGATGGTTATTGGCAAGATGCAGAGGGCCTCTAGTCAATTTGCCTCATATATTCCATGATTCTATGAGCACAGGAAGCATTATTCTAAATGGCATTTGTGAGTGTCCACTTCAGGGTACTTTTGCAGCTGGAATTCATATCAGTCTTGCTGATGAGTGGTGGTATTATTTGTCTAAGATTTCAGAGCTGTACTGGCAGGTAACTGTTCTCCTCAGTGGCTAGTATCCAGTTGTTGTTAATATTTCCTAATAAAGAGTTTTGTGAAGACATTAGATGACAGCCACTAGAAAGCTTTGCAAGCTACTGTGACAGTGAAATGTATCAGTAGGCCACAAACAGGAATCTGACATATTTACTTGGATTAAAATGGATTTTCTTTTTTAGGTGGTGTTATTTGAGATGGAGCTGGGAAACAACTAAACTTATTCTTGTATATTATAGCTGCACCTTCCACATCAGTATGGTATCTGTTAGCTTTAAGTATGGCATAGCCTGGATGGATGAACAATTTCTGAATCTTTGTTTTGACCCTGCAAATGCTGTCTTCTTCTATTCTTCTTCTTTTTCTTTTGGCTGTTCCCATTAGGGGTCGCCACAGCGGATCATCTGTTTCCATTTCTTCCTGTCCTCTGCATCTTGCTCTGTCACACCAGCCACCTGCATGTCCTCTCTCACCACATCCATAAACCTTATCTTAGGCCTTCCTCTTTTCCTCTTAACTGGCAGCTTCATCCTTAGCATCCTTTTCCCAATATACTCAGCATCCCTCCTCAGCACATGCCCAAACCAATGCAATCTCGCCTCTCTGTCTTTGTCTCTAAACCATCCAACCTGGGCTGACCCTCTAATATACTTATTCCTAATCCTGTTTACCCTCATCACACCCAGTGCAAATCTTAAAATCTTTAACCCTGCCACTTCCAGCTCTGAATCCTGACTTTTTGTCAATGCCACTGTCTCCAACCCATATAACATAGCTGGTCTCACTACCCTCTTGTTGACCTTCCCTTTCACTCTTACTGGTACTCGTCTGTCACAAATCACTCCTGACACTCTTCTCCACCTACTCCACCCTGCCTGTACTCTCTTCTTCACCTCTCTTCCACACTCATCATTACTCTGAACTGTTGATTCCAAGTACTTAAACTCATCCACCTTCACCAACTCTACTACCTGCATCTTCACCATTCCTCTATTCCCCCCTTTCATGCACACACATATATTCTGTCTTAGTCCCACTGACCTTCATTCTTGTCCTCTATAGAGCATATCTCCACCTCTCCAGGGTCTCCTCAACCTGTCCCCTACTCTCACTATATATCACAATGTCATCTGCAAACATCATAGTCCACAGGGACTTCTGTCTGATCTCGTCTGTTAACCTGTCCATCAAAACCGCAAATAAGAAAGGGCTCAGAGCTGATCATTGATGTAATCCCACCTCCACCTTAAACACATCTGTCACTCCCACTACAGATCTCAGTGCTGTCGCACTACCCTTGTACATATCCTGTACCACTCTCACATACTTCTCTGCCACTCCCGACTTCTTCCTACAATACCACAACTCCTCTCTAGGCATGCTGTCTACTTACCTTAAATAAAGATATACATATAAAATAAATAAAAATTGTGTGGCATCTCCTTCCGACTGAAAGGACTTAACTGAGATGATGTAGGCACAAAGAAAATATGTTCCCTGTGGGGAGTGTATCATGCACCAGTCCACCTTAAGTTCATAGGATAGACCTAGGACATAATGGAAGAATTACATTTCTCATCTTTCCTGGGAACACCGGGGGATCCTGCGAGATGAGTAGGGGACTGCAGTTGGGGATGGGAAAGTCTGGTCTACTCTGCTCTTCTCGCTATCATCGTTTTATTCAGGTGGAAAGTAGTTTAGACGATGATTGATGGATGGATAGAAGGAAGTTAATTAAGGATTTCATGTTCCTAACAGGGAGTTCACATACATAGGCTACAAAATTCTGGTGTTTACATAGATCAGTATTACTAATCAAGAAGAAAGAGGAAGGGGAAGATGACAGCAAAGGAGAAATGCCACTGATGAGGGGGTGGGGGTGCTTTCAATTTAACACATTTATCTCTGCCTTCTTTCTCGTGCGAATGAAAATCTTTGCCTTGAACTTTGATACTTCTCAGATATTCCTCAGTAACAGAGAAAGGCTGCCCCAAATTATGAACTCCATTGTAGGTCAATTATGTCATACAGGATATGACACCAACCCAAACAGTGCAGTCTTATGTGATCAATAAAGAATCTAGCGCCGGGAAGTAGCTTTGGCTGAGAAATTTAAAATCTCGAGACTGACAGATATATGTGCACATTTGAGGTATCCATAGTGCGCTGTATCCATAAGGTTTGATACACTTGGGACATCAGCTGATAGCCTGCACTGGCACTTCAATACAGCAGTGCAGTTAAATATACAAGGACATTAGCAGTAGCTACCATTAGTACCATGATCATTAAATGAGGTAAATTAGCTGGTAGCCAATACTGGCTTGGAAATACAGCATAATGGCTCCCTGCCCTTGGCTGTTAGACGTTTACCTGACAATGATGAAACTGTTGTATTCGAGGCATTTTGCACAGGAATGTTCAGCTGCCATTTGACACAGACCCTATAGTACAGCAGATTGATACTGTACACTGAAGAAAAAGTCAGTATATTGAATGATGACACTAAAGTGCATCAAAAAGAAGAGAATCTATAAAATAGAAGGTATGTTTTCACCTTAATACCTATATAAATTGTACAAAATAAGAATACTGCCAGTCTAGTAAGCTAACTAGAATTTGTTTATTTATTTATTTTTATACAGTCCTGTTATGTGTACTAAATAAAACTTTGTAAATGTGATACATTTATATTTGGACATGCACATGTTTTCTTAGTCTCTCTTTCTATTGAAGTAGACATTGCTGGTCAATTTACAACACTGCAATTAGTTAGCAGTGGTTCATAGGTTGAGGCCAAGTTGGGCGTAGCTGTATGATACAGGAGTGAGACAGAGAGCGAGAGAGAGAGAGAGACAGAGAGAAACAGAAAAAAGAGCAAGTGTGGGGGTGGGTACACATAAGGTTCCAATATGAAAGAAGGGACCACCCAGTATATCTTCATCTTTTTCAGATCCCTAATGTTTCTTTGCTGTGGTAGATTAAAGTATGCACTTGAACATAGAGTAGCTAGAATGTGGGTGGGGTATCTTTCCTTCAGAATCCAGACCTTTTGTTTTATACAGTCCATTGTGCATAAGAACAAATGCAATACTCGTGTATATGCTTCCCTTAATTTACAAGTAACCATTGTAGTGAAGTTAGTCTGTTATAAAAGGGAGTTTCAGAGACCAGATTTCTGGGCATTGTTGCTCCTATTTGATCTATATGTATGTGCAAATTTTATTGCTTATTTTCAATCAAAAACACATATTTTCACATAATTAGTTAATTTAGTACAGCAACAGAAAATTGGGATTTGCTTAAGATGACAAAAATGTGGCTATAAGTAAATAGCTTATAAAAGGAAGCTTGATTTTGAAGTCCCATGTCTTCTTGTTTTCATGCTGGATTGATTAATGTTGTCCTGATGTTATTTAGGGCACACACTCAAGCATGATTTATTTTTTAAAAAAGGAGGGTGCTGTAGAGATCAGAATTTGTCATACACTAGAAATGTGAAAGAAAAAATTTTATATATGGATACAAATACTCCAGCAACAAGGACAAATACATCAGTGTAACTGCAACTGGTGGTAAAACACCCAATAAAACAATTAGGATAAGTACATTTTACTGAGCCATAGATAAATACACTTATACACAGTGAATGAGAAATGTAAAACAAGATGCCCTCTAAGGAATAAACTCCTGTGGTGTACCCAGTCATTAAACTGATATAGTCATCAAAAACACACAATTTTGAGAAAATGGTTTGGTCATCCATTAGACATGATTCAGGAGAAACATTTCTTTATAGTAGTCCGCACAGACATACACACACATACACACACACACACACACACACACACACACACACACACACACACACACACACACACACACACACACACACACACACACACACAAAACACAGCAATTATACTAGCAATAACTTGCATGGCAAATCTAAAGTCCTTCTATGGACCATAATTAACTGCAACAACTTCAGTGAGAAAGGGGCCAGGTCACTTTGTTTGTCTCCAGAAGAAACTGAATGAAGAACGAGAAGCAGCAATTAGGACTGAAAATGTAATAATGCTCTAGTTCAAGCCAGGGAAGGAGTACAACAATGCTGCATATTGTCACCATACTTTACAATATATATGCTGAATAGATCATGTGGAATGCTGGATTAGACAACTAGGATGCTGGGAGAAATATTAACAACTTCTGATATGCAGGTGCTACTACTCTGAATGTTGAATGTGAGGAAGAATTGAACAGCCTGGTGATGAAGGTGAAAACAGGAAGTGCGAAAGCTAACCTGCGGCTCAGCATCAAAAAGTGTAGCAGTGTATCATTATCCCTCTCAAGTCTCCGCAAACAAATCTTGAAGAAGTTGAGACAGAACTAGATTTTATTTTTCTGGGTTCAAAGATCTCTGCAAATGAGGATTACTGCCAAGAACTGCTTACTTCTTGGAAGAAAGGCTATGCAGATATGGATAAAATTTTAAACAGCAAAGACATCACATTGTAATCAAAGGTCGATATAGTAAAATTATGGTCTTCCCAATAATATCATAAGGCTGTGAGATCTGGTCTATAAGCAAAGATGTACACTAGAAAATCAATTCTTTTGAAAAGCGGTACTGAAGAAAACTTATCAGAATTCTATGAGCTGTAAAAATGTAGTTAGTTAATGCTTAAAGTAGTCATAAAAAATTCCTTACCTTTATACTGCACCAGGTAGGGTATGAAGTGCCAAACAACATTTCTGCAGCATTTTGAAAGTTGTCTGGTAGCTCATTTTGCTGGTGAAAAAGCACTTTATGTCATTGCTTTTCCTATGATCATGCCACTGAGCTTTAAAAGTAAACTTTATCCTCAGTGACGTCATGGTAGTGAAAGTGTGAAGTACATCCATAGACTCTAATGAGTGCACTGCTGAGCATGCACAGAGGTGCACCCGACCCATTACAGTCTATTGCCTTACAGTAAAATTAGGATAAACCACAGTAGATTTATTTGGGCTGTGGCTTAATAAAAAGGTTATGAAGCTTTTTTATTAAAAAATGTCCCAAAATAAATACTACATTACAACATTGTAGGTGAATTGCTGCACTTAACTCACTATATACTGCGAGGCACCTAAGATCATGACCAAATCACTTTAAGGAAGTAAACCTAGACTGTTCATTAGGAGGCCTAATAGTAAGGTTAAAAGTCAGATACTTTTACCATATAGTGCAAAGACAGGAATCAACAGTGAAGGCACTGATGTTGGGAAAGACTGAAGGCAAAAGAAGAAGGGGACAGTAGTGTCTTAGGTGGATAAGATTACTGATGTAATGAGTATGATTCTGCAAAAATGTAAATAAGCAGTTGTTGACAGACATACTAAAGTCTTTGAACTCACAAGAGTTGGACTTGACTAAAAACTTAAGTACATGCAACAGACAGTAAATCTATAAAGCTCCTGGGGACAAAAACAAAGTAGCAAATGGAAAACAGGGAGGAAAGAACATTACCTATTGCAAGAATCACTCTCCTGAAGATCTACTGTTATAACATTTTACATAATTATCAGAGTTTTATTTTACCAACCACTCTTGCAGCTGGTTATCCAAGTTGGACTAACTCTCAAACAATAAATAGAATCATCTAAAATGCGAAAAATACAACAGAGCACTCTAAAACTATTAAAGGTAGCAAGAAAACATACAGGCCTCAGAAGCTTGCAGATGTTAGCCATGAACTACACTGATATATCTAGGCTAAGGCTTGGTGAAAATATGGCTTGCTGTCCAGATTTCTACTGCATGGATGCCCAGTGCTAGCATAATGCAATGGTAGTCCGATAATATGGTGGCCAGAGTTTCATAGTACCTGATGTGACATCCAGCCAATATCCCACCAGACTGCCACTAATTAATGTGACGTCCCCCACTTAAAACCTGGGTCAGTCATTAAAAAGCATCAATCCTCACTACTGACACCAGTGTGGGAGTGTCACAGAAAACACCAGAGCACAGAGCACAGAAGAGTAAAATTCCACAATTTCCCTTAAGAGCACAACAGGAACACACTCTTTTTTTCCCTGGGGACTGGACTATATTCCTCTGTCCACCACAAATGTAATCCCTTATCATATACATCAGAGCAATGTGTTCCAGTTTAAGACCTCTGACTCACTCACACTCAAAGTAACTTTAAATCTCATGACCTCAAACACTTATGGGAAGCCTGACACAGATTTCCAGCTGTGTCCCCTCCCCACTACAAATGGTAAATGCAGCCACCAGAGACAGACAGGTCTATACACCCTTCAAAGGGTGATCAGTTATTAAACATTAAACATCAAAATAAATGATAGCTATGACCAAAGCAGCCAGACATTCAAGGTGACCTGGGGAGTATCAAACAGGTATTAGCACACTCTAAACTCTAAAGAATACACTGATTGTCTAGCCCCAATGTAAAGTAATGAAAAACATTTAATAATAAGTAAAATGATTACAAGAATGTAAATCAATAACTTTCAATAAACACCAGAATTCAATCACCAGAAATATAAAATTAAACTGCAGGATAGAAGTCCATCATCTTAGAAAAACTCTTTCTAAATAACTAAACTTTCTTAATCTAAGTAGATAATACTGTCCCAGAGCTAATCTAAAATATAACAGCAAGGTAAAGGCAAGCTTACAGTTTTTGGTGAGTCCTTTTTCTTGGGTATTTACTGCACAGCACTGTAACTGACTGCAACTCTTCACTAAGTGCTCAGTTTAACAGTCTCAAATGTCTTATTTTAAAAATAACTTTGAAAAAGTTCTTTTTGTTGTCAGTCAGCTGTTCAAATAAGTACATAACAACCAGGAACATTCTAATGACACCATCTATTGATCAGCTGATTCTCCACAGTCAGTTTGTACTTTAGAATCTCCTTCACAAGCATGTGCAATTAGAAATGTATCAACACACTGACAGATTAAACATTTTGTATAAACAGGAAAACACTCAACATTATAACAACATATTTACATTTTCACAGTTAGACATGCTGGCGTACAATACAAGTTAATCAGAGAATATACACAAATCTCCTGCCAGACATGCTAACACAGATGGCAGTGTTTTAATTTTCTTGACATTTCTCCCCCAATTATGACTCAAGCATGATTTTCAAGTGACATTTGAAAACCAATGCTTGAGAAAAATTGGTCTACCTGTGAATATTAGCCCACTCCTCTCCTAGACAATACATCTGCATTGGCATTATTAACCCCACTGCAATGTTGTATGGTCATATCATATGTTTGCAGTCCTAGACTCCACCTCAGTAACTTGGCATTTTACTTACTGACCCTATTAAGCCATGTTAAAGGGTTCTGATCTGTGAGTACAGTGAATTTTCTCTAATAAAGATAGGGGTGCAGCTTTTACAATGTCCACACTATGGACAAATACTCTTTCTCCACAGCTGCATAACAGTCTTCTCTAGGCTGGAGTCTATTGCTCAGATAAATGACAGTGTTCTCCTTCTGTGGAAACTTGGCTAAGTACAGCCCACACTGCATAATTTGAAGCATATACCTGTACAATAAATTATTTTTGTAATCTGGGCTGGCTAACACAGGGGGTCCTCCCAAAATCATTTTTAACTTTTTGGAATGCCTGTTCACAATTTGTGGTCCACACTACCTTGTCTGGTTTATTCTTTCTAGTTAGGTCAGGAAGGGGTGCAGCTGTGGTACTGTAATTGGGTACAAATTTCCTATAGTACCCTGCTGTCCCTAGAAATGGAACTGGCCACTCTTGAAGAGTTTTTACCACTTTCTGCTCTGTGTCCTAAGTATATGACCACTGCCATACCCACTTCAAACTTACTAGGTTTAACGGTTAATCCTGCCGTACGTAATCTAAGACCTTCGTAACATTTTGGTCTGCAAATGTCTGTAGCATAGTCTTAAATGTAGAGTTTAACCTCTCCACAAGACCATTAGTCTGAGGATGGTAGGGGGTGGTCTTTAGATGTTTCACCCCACAATAGTTCCACAGACAAATCAGCATGTCTGATATGAAGTTGGCACCTTGGTCACTCAGTATTTCCTATGGAAAACCTACTCTGCTGAAGATTTCTAGCAAAGCATTTGCCACCTTCTCTGCCTCAACAGACAACAGTGCTAGTGCCTCAGGATATCTGGAAGCATAATCTACTACCACTAAGATGTATTTTTTTCCTGTAGAACTTGGAGTACTCTGGGGTCCCACAATATCTAGAGCCACTCTCTGAAATAGCTCTTCAATAACAGGCAAAGACAATAACAGAGCCTTAACTTTGCCCCCTGCTTTACCAACTTTTTGGCTATGTTCAGAAGTTTTGCAATATCCTACCACATCCCTTGCAATTCCAGCACAATAGAAATTTTGCATAATACATCTCTTAGAATGTCTTATTCACATATGACCTGAGAAAGGAATGCCATGTGCTAAGAGTGGTAGACGGTAAGCTCTAGGCACATGACATGCAGAGGGCTGAATAGATGACCCTACTAATTGCACAATTACCTTTCATAAAGTTCACCTTGCTCCCCAACATATTCATCAAAACTATACAGGTTTGGATATTTATATAACTACACTGACTACAAGCCCCACAAGGGTTAGTACCACCATCAGCAAATCTATATTATAATATGAAATATAAGTATCCAAATAATTAAATATCAAAATAAATAATAGCTATGACCAAAGCAGCCAGGCATTCAAGGTGACCTGGGGAGTATCAAACAGGTATAAGCACTCTCTAAACTCTAAAGAATACACTGATTCTGGAAAAGGAGTAGTCTGCTTCTTTAAGGATGCAATGCTTCCACAGGAGGTCAGTCTGTCCAAGATGGCCGACTTTCTCAGTTCAGTCCTGAGCTCCATGGAAAAGCCTCCTAGCACCGGCGACCCGGAAAGTCAGCGCAGGGCTCGCGTCCACATCTGATGAAGTAAACTAAATGAAAACATATAGGCTGAGATTTCAGAAACGTTAATGTGTATTGGGATTTCTATGTGCTGTAATTTTGTGCAATAAATTGTGTTTTTAAAAGTGCTTGTTTCCTACTTCCTGGGCACCTTGGACTTTTGTTTTGAGTGACTGCTGGTGCTTTTAACATAATTTTTGAGGTACATCATTAACTATGTTAGAAATCTAAAACTTTCATAAAAAATGAATAGTGAAATGTAATTTAAAAAAAATCATAAAGTTGTTACATATTCATAAAGAAAATATATGTATTGCATGGACCCATTTCACAGCTTACTAGCTCACTCATAAAGAAAAGGTGAAATTGAAATTGCATTTTAAAGTCTTGGGGAAACATAGCTGCTAACCTAAATTGCCACTCAGTTTCTTTCTTTCTGAGTATATTCTTCCAACCCCCCCCCAGGATTGAGTTTAATGCTTTCCAAGATTCCAAAAAGAAACCTTGTAAAATCTATACATTGCTGGGAGTGCTTATAAAGAGCATTATTATGTTTTGTATTTCTTAAATCATTAAGATGTTCATATAATCTACTTCTTAGGGTTCATTCCATTTTCCCACATAGAAACTACCACATGACATGCAGAGGACCAAATACACGACCCTACTAGTTGCACAATTACCCTTCATAAAGTTCACCTTGCTCCCAAACCTATTCATCAAAACTATACAGGTTTGGATATTTATATAACTTCACTGACTACAAGCCCTGCAAGGTTTAGTAGCATCATCAGCAAATCTCACAGAGGGCATTTTTGTTTCCAACAACTTTTTAAAATTTGCCCCTGTCTTGTTAATAAACCTAGGCTCTACCCCTACTTTTTCATATATTTCGGAGTTAACGCTAAATATATTCCAATTCCTTCTATAAATCTCCTTTATTTTTCCTGCAAGGCTGTTATGTTGTAGTAAACAAGCCCTTTCAGACTTAGTTTTCCTCTCGACCATACTTTGTCCATTCCCAGCCAGACCTACACCCAAAAGGGGTTTGTAGTGTATACCCCATTTATTATACACATTCTTCAAAATTCCATCAACCCAGTTCCTGGGATATCCTCTTTCATAAAACATCATTCCAACCTTTTCCAACTCAGTTTCAACATCTTCATGGTGGGATGTCATACGGGCTACCCGTATAGCCTGCCCTTTCACAATACTCTTTTTTTTGCCTTGGGGTGACTACTCCTGAAATGTAGGTAAGAATTACAGAACATATATTTCCGATATACTCTCGATTTAAACCCTTCATTATAATATGAAGTATAAGTATCCAAATAATTAATCCCTGTTTTATCATATTTGTAAGTAAATTCCAAAAAAATCAGTAGTCTCACACCAAAACTGTATAAATTCCTGCATTTCTTCTATCCCTCTATTACAAAGAATAAATATATCATCCAGGAATCTGGAATACATTTTAACATGATTCCAAAATGGACAAGTAAAGAGTTATCTGTTCTACCATCAAAGCAGAACAATGTTGGCATACACGGGGGCACATGCTGCCCCCATAGCCACCTCTTTGATCTGTTGATAATATTCTCCCTCAAAAAATATGAAATTATTTTCTAAAATAAACTCATAAAAGAAAATGCCAAGATTCAGTTTCCTCACACAGAGTTTTAATTCTGCTATGTTGTCAACTATATTACTTTTTCTTTCTGGAATAAATTGTATACATTTTGATAACAAACTAAAATATTCACAGGAGATAACTCTATCAGTATAGTTGTATATAGTGAAACCATTAAATGTGCACATTAGATTATTCCTGTTGTCATTTAGTCCCTGCATTGATTCACGCTCCTGTAAGTATTCCTTCTGTGTGTTTGTAGGTAGTATTTCATGTGATATTCCCCCTTATCAGTATACCTGTGAGCTGATCTCTCCGAGCATCACACAACCTGAAAATCCTGTTCAGCTTCAGTACTGGGGGATAAACCATGCTGAAATCCCACACCAACATCTACTTCTCTCACCACATCACTGTAACTTGGAGACGTCGAAGGGTATTTATCATGGTGAGTCATCTTCAAGATCTGCCTCACAGGATACACCTGACAATTTTGATATTGTTTTAAATCCCTTTGCAACTTTTGTTCTTTTTATAAAACAATATATTACACCTTTTTTCCACCTTGTCCAATATCTTAAAACGCATATTCCGGAAATAGCAAATCCTGCCTTATTCTTGTATGTCACATGACCAGGTTTCTCTCATCTCATTGTTTTTCATAATAGTAAACAGTTTTCAACCCCAACCCCGCATCATCAAAAAGAAAATTGACGAAATCTGCAGTTACTTCCTCATTGTAAAAAAGAGAAAGGGAATTTGAAAATGTGTAAACCTTGGGGCACAAGTTTTAAAGATATACATTCTTTTAAATATGCTATGTCGATCTGCAAAGATTTGAATTTAAAAAGTCTTTTCTCAAAATAATATATCATATTTTTCAGTGAACTAAAAGTTTCATTAATTGAAGCACCGGCTTGCACATCCGGTATATTAGTCCCCCATTCATTATTCTTGCAAAAGCAAAGATTCCTTGTAAACAAACCAGACAGTTTGGAATCAGCATTGCCAGCATTTAAGGCACTGTTCTCTGAGTTTTGCAATGCTTGCATGCTAGTACACGGCTGTTCCACATTAATAGTAAGACCGGAACCATTATAAAAAACAGTACCTTCATTTTGTTGCTTCCTTTTATTAGACTGCTTAACGTTACCCTTTCTTATGCGGTGGTGCTCTGCTTGCCAAGTAGAGATCCCTCTTTCTCCCCAACTCCTCTGCAGAGTTACACTCACAGTCTGCTAACCAGACTCTCATGTCATCAGGCAGTGTACTGAGGGCTTGTTCCTTCACCAAAAGGTCCACCAGTCCCTCAGAAGTGGTGACCTGATACCCACTCACCCATCCTTGAAAGTAAGTAGTTAAGTCAGCAATATAATCATGTACAGTTTCATCTGCCTTGCGTCTGTGTTCATGAAACTTCTTTCTATATGCCCCAGGTATAAGTTTGAAACAATCAAGTATGCAACATTTCACTTTGTCATAATTCAAACAATCTACATCATTTAACTTTGCTACAGCCTGAACAGCTTTACCATGGAGTAAGAGAGTCAGGAGCTGAACCCAGAGCTCATGGTCAGCATTAAATTGTCTACATACCCTCTCAAAAATATGAATAAAACTATCAAAGTAATCCCCATCCCTGTACTGAGTAGAAAGTTTACTGACCTTTGCAGCTTCTGTGGTCTGTTTTTTCCCTTCCCCATGACTTCTATAACCCTCTCAAAGGGTAAGAAGGTCCACTTTATGCCAGTGCTCTTTTGTTCTCTTCATGCTGTCTGTCATTGTCCTTGGCTTCTAAACACCTTTGTGTCTCTTTGGTCTCCAGTCATTGAGTGTCCAGTTCAAGATGTTTGGTTTTCAATTCATGTTGACCCTATTTCTCATCAGCCTCCAGTTCACATTGGGGTTGCTTCTCTTCAACCTCCAGTTCATATTGGTGCTGCTTCTCCCTTTTCTCAGTCTCAAGTCATTGGGCTTCCAGGAGCAGTCTCTCTAACTCCAGACAGATTATCAGGTCCTCCAAAGAAAATGTGGACTGTCCCATCTTGGCAGGCTGCACATCACCAACACCAAACTGGACATCCTCAGAATGGCTGATTTGAGCTGTGGCTGCAACCAAGGCTGAAATCATTGCTTCCTTGGTCAGGTTGGCATGCATCAACTCACTGGCTTCACATTCCTTAGCAACCTGGATCTTTGTCAGCTTGAGAAAATCTTCTGCTGACATCCCTGCCTTCTATCCCTGACTATCTAACTAACTAACTAACTAACTAACTAACTAACTAACTAACTAACTAACTAACTGACTAAAACTGTGATGGATTGAAATTCTGAATGTTTACCTTGTGGCTGTCAAAAGTGTGCATCTTAATGACAACTATCCACAGGCTACTGGAATCCAATTAAAAATCCCACTAAGCTGCCACCAATTAAATGCGAAGTCCAGCCAATATCCTACAGGGCTGCCACTAATTAATGTGATAGCCCCCACTTAAAACTCAGATCAGTAATTAAGGAGCCTCAATCCTCACCACTGACTATAGTGTGGGAACGTCATGGAAAACACCAGCGCACAGAGCACATAAGGGTAAAATTCCACAATTTCCCTTAAGAGCACAACAGGAACAAGTTCTTTTTTTTCCCTGGGGACTGGACTATACACCTCTGTTCCACCCCAAATGTAATCCCTTATCACACACTTCAGAGCAATGTGTTCCAGTTAAGACCTCTGACTCACTCACACTCAAGGTAACTTTCACTCTCATGCACTCAAACACTTATGGGAAGCCTGACACAGATTTACAGCTGTGTCTCCTCCTCAATACAAATGGTAAACACTACCACTGGAGTCAGACAGGTCTACACACCCTTTAAAGGGTGATCAATTATAAAAAAATTAAATACCAAAATAAAAGATAGGTATGACCAGAAGCAGCCAGGCATTTGTGGTGACCTGGGGAGTATCAAACAGGTAAAAGCACTCTGTAAACTCTAAAGAATATACCGACTGTCCAACCACAATGTGAAGTAATGAAAAACATTTAATAATAAGTAAAATGCTTACAAGAATGTAAATCAATAACTTTCAATGTACACTAGAATTCAATCATCAGAAATATAAAATTAAACCATAGAACAGAAGTTCATCATTTTAGAAAAAAAAACCTCTATCTAAATAACTAAACGTTCCTAATCTAACTAGAGAATGCTGTCCCAATCTAATCTAAAGTATAACAGCAAGGCAAAGACAGGCTTACAGTTTCTGCTGAGTCCTTTTTCTTGGGTATTTGCTGCACAGCACTGTAACTGACTGCAACTCCTCACTAGCTGCTCAGCTTAAAAGTCTCAACTGTCTTATTTTAAAAGTAACAATCAGCTGTTTGAAAAAGTTCTTTTTCCTGTCAATCAGCTGTTAAAATTATCACATTGCAACCAGGTACATTCTAATGACATCATCTACTGATTAGCTGATTCTCCACAGACAGTTTGTACTTTAGAATTTCCCTCACAAACATGTGCAATTAGAAATTTATCAAAACACTGATGGATTTTTTAAACATTTTGTATAAACAGGGAAATACTCAACATTGTAAAAAATATTTACATTTTCACAATTAGACATGCTGGCATACAATACAAGTTAATCAAAGAATGCACACAATATCCTGCCAAACATGCAAACACAGATGACACTGTTTTTATTTTCTTCACACCCGGTAAGGCCTTGATACAGATATAATGTATATCATATATGCCTTGCCATTGTGAAGGTTATCTGATTTGTGAAGTGGCAAGATAATGCTTAAGAAATGGATACCGCTCTCAGTTTGGTGAGAAAGAGACAGAAAAGAAAAAAATGTCAGTCCTGAGCCTTGACATTTGTGAGTTAATACCACAAAGCATAAGGCACATCCACCTAATTTATTGTAGATTATCTCTGGGTGGTGTAGTTAAGGAAGCAGAGCAAAAGGTGAAAGAAATTATTTAAAATAAAAACAAAATCAGTTTTTTACATGAATTCTGGATTAGCACACAATGTTATTCTACTTATTTAAAATAAAAAACAAAATCAGTTTTTTACATTAATTCTGGATTAGTACACAATGTTATTCTACCCTTGTAGACAATCAGGAAAAACTGCTTGTACTTTACAGCCTAGGATTTGTTGAAGGGAATGTCATAATGAACTATATAATTTTCCAAGATAGACCATGCGATGTGTAATCTGTAACAGGCTGAAAAGGATTCAAAACTAGATCAAGTTTTTTTTCATATAGTGTGTGAGGCCTGGATAAAGGTGGCAATACAGTAAGCCTCTCAGGATGTGTATGAGAGTAGATTAGTACCTGCAATATACTGTATAAGAAATGCATAAAAAATTATGTTCCTTACAAAATATTTGCAATATGCCCCTCGGGACATATGTAAGACAATTTAACCAGGTTCACAGCATTGTACTTAATCAAAATTTAGTCTAAGACAATTGTGAAAATATTAGGTTGTCTCTGGTCTTGGGTATGAAACTGAATGGAGATATTTTAGAATGTGAGTTGCATGGCAGGTAAAATAGCCCTTAATATCAGAACAGACCCATAAGAAAAACATCTTTGATTTCATGTCATGTGTTACCCCAGTGTGAAGAGATGACATATTGCTATTAAAATCTCAGCAATCTGGAGAGACTCCTGTCTTGAAAAATTATATAGGATATCATCCTATTCCTTATGTTTTAACAGAGAATGCAAAGTATCATGGTCATTATGATGAGAGGGGGAGGGGTAGTCCTAGGCCTGTGGATCCTTTGCTGGTTCTGGTCTATTTTAATGTTTTCAAATTAATGGTACATGTTAAGTTATAGGGATGTGTTGCTTTTAGTATTTATTTCATTTGTAGGGGTGTCACAGTATTTCACAGTATAATACGGGGTCTATATTAGGAAGTCGAATGTTGAAAAGAGCGAATGCTCTTACACTGACCCCTAATAACCAAAACCACAGAATGTCGAATGGCCAGAACAGCGATTTTTTTTTCCCAGGGAAAACAATTGGTGGGCCATTGCCGGGACTTTGCCATTTCCTCCATTGTGGTGTGATCTTGGAGTTGGTATGTTTACGTAGGGTGTGTGTGGGGAGCATAGCCCCCTTCATCAGGGGGTGGGATGGGGCAAAGCCCCCCACTTTATTTTGCCTGTGGATTTTTTTTTTTTTTTTTTTGGAGCAGCAATTTTTTTTCCCTGGGGAAAAAAATGCTGTTCCGTATGTTTGATATTGTGTGGCTTCTGTCTTTAGGTGTCAATGTAAGAGCATTTGCTCTTTTCAACATTTGACTTCCTAATACAAACCCTATAATATGTATGTGTGTGTGTGTGTGTGTGTGTGTGTGTGTGTGTGTGTGTGTGTGTGTGTGTGTGTATTTGCTTTGCTTATTGTACATCCCTAACAGTCTTCTGAATTCAAAGCAAAGCATTTTGCAATACACATGGGAAACAAAAACTTGAAGAAAGAATGCAAGAGGCAAAGAGGCAGCAGAATTAAAAAATGATGAAAAAATATCAAGAAAGGCAGTGGGGTAATTGAAACAAAAGTATCACAATGTAGCATCTTTCAAAAAATGCACAAGTACAGATTCTGAAGAGAAGAATAAAGACTTCAGAGGAATATCACTACATATTGTTTTGGGAGTTTATCGTTTTGAGTAGATATGATTTTCATATCTCTATACCAACTGGTGTACAAATATATCAAAATAAGATAATTATATAATTTGCTGTGAAAGCACTCTGCAGCATCCACTGAATGTTCACATAGTGTTGCTCAGCGAAGTCTATGTCATCCCAGCTATCAGGAGTGAAGATTCAACATTTTCTCTGGATTACCTCTTCAGAAGAAAGAGAATTTATGACCATGATGATTTCTTCTGTGGTGGTGGACCTATAGTGAGTGTTGATGAAATGTGCAAAGTGTGATACCTGCTATTTTGGCTACAGATATGCAGCTGTTTACACAACTGCTTATGGAGTTTAAGCAAGATGTTCATCATATTGATATCTGCTGCAGTAGCCTTAGCTATATAGGTTATGCATAGGATATAACAGCTAGCCAACTTCCAAAGCTTCAGAGCACTTTCCACACATTCAAACCATCAGTCAGCTTGAGCTGAGCTGACTAAGGAGGTTAGGGCAGCAAGCCTTTCAGAGCTTTCCGGCAGCCAAAGAGTATGTTCCTCTGAGGCATTTGAGGACTGACGGTTGGCTTGTGCTCTTCCTTTGCTGGGCAGATAATCTCCCTTTGGGGAAAAACCTTCAGTTTTAAAAGTTATTTATTTATTAAAACTTTCCTGTTCAGGAAAGTTATTTTTAAGCTAGAAGTTTGTGTTTCAATGAAATGTCACAAGACTGGAATGTACTTCTTAAACGAGAACAAAAATTTTTTATTGGCAGTTTAAAAGTTGTTGAAACATTGAAAAACATTTTTCTGTGAAGAAATTGTGTTTTATTCCGTTTGGGCGCTGGCAACGTGTTTTGCTTTTTACTGTCTATTTGTGTGAACAAAATACGTTTAAAAACGTAATTTTACCAGATTTTGCTACTTGTTTTACCTAGGAAAGATGCAGCATTTTCAACTAGACCATGGAACAAATTACTGGTCCCAGAGTCAGTCCTTCATCTAGCCACAAAAAGAAAAAGTTAAGCAAACAGCCTTTGTTACAACAGCAGGTTAGTAATTTGTCTTGGCTACAAGTGGATGATTCTGCTGTGGGCATTGTTCCTCAGATCACTTATCTTTTACTAAGGATTCCTCTGGTGTAGTATCTACAGCCACTATGGACTGGGGAGTTCGCCACATCCTCTGTGGCTGTTGGGCCACTCTTGTTGCTCCTGAGAGAGGGAACAGGAAAGACTTCCAGGTTTTGTCAGAATGTTGTGTCCATCCCTGTTAGAGGTGTTGCTGCCACTAATAACACTCTTGACCCCATTGTTCTTGTCAAAAAGAAACATAAAACTATATATGTATCTTCTACTCCTCAAATTTTCAAAGACAGGAGTAGTTTACTGGGTTTGGCTCAGAGTTTATTTCAGGCTACTGATCATTCTTGTAAGGTAGTTTGTAGAAAAAGGGATACTTATTTTCCTGAAGTGGTTCAAGATTCTGAATCTGTAGTGGAAGATGAAAGGACAGATACAAGGTTTTAACTCAGATTTCTGATTCAGACTCAGAAAAGATCTCAAGTTCTGAAACTCCCTGGGGGTCTGTTTCTCTGAGATTATTTCCAGAATGTGCCAGTGTTCTCAGTGTGAGAAAATGTCTCTCAGTCTGTCAGAAAATACTATGAATTGTTACACAAAGAATTCCCAGCACCTTCACCCATTCATCTAGTTCTGTCAGTTCTGCCAGCAATTTTCCTGATAGTCAGCTAGCTGCCACCAAAAGGACAAAGAATGTATAAAGTTCCTCAGTCGTTTACGGTTTTATACACTCTTCCCAAACCTGACCCACTCATGATAGACATTTAGTTAACTCTTATCCTACTTTTCCTGATAAAGAAGGTAAGATTATTGATAAGTATGGGGGAAAAGTGTATGCTTCTGCAACTTTGATTTTCAGCATATTGAATTGTCAGGCCCATATATTAAAGTTTATTATGACTAATTGTGAAAGTGTGATGAATTTTTTGTTGGCAGTTTCTTCTTGTGAGGAAAATCTGCATTCAATAATTTTGTTTCTTTGGTGCTACAAGTCACTACTCATTGATTACAGTGTGTGTATGGCTCAGTTGACACTTCTACCACTGCTATGGCCACTGGTACTGTTTTGAGGAGTGTTGTCTAGCTGTATTCTCAGAACCTCCCAGATGATATTAAGAATTAAATTTTAAAATTTTCTTTAGACAGAGATTTAGTCTTTGGACCCTCTGCTGCAGAGGTGATAAAAAAGTGTGCTGAAAGGGGTAATTCGATACAGGGAATCAGTAAAATGTTTCTGCCATTCTTTTCCAAATTTTGTAAGGGATTCTCTAACCCTTTCATCCAGTCCCAATAAAGTACAGATAAACAGACATTTATGAAGAAATGGCAAAAATAATTCAGGAAAGCCCCAAAACCAAGGGCAATCCAACAACTTGGAATGACTACTCAAGGGACATTGTCTCCCTCATCAACCTCCACCCCCCCACCCCTTGGCAACCAATTTTCACTTACAGAAAAAGTTCTCTTTGGCACCAGATAGTTTCAAACAAATGGGTTCTGAAGGTCATTCATCAAGGTTACAGATGGCAGTGGGAGGAAATTCCTCCTTTCTAGGGGGTAATTCCTCACCCACCAGACCAGACTCTTTTATTTCCACCTGTCCTTCATCACATACTGTCCCAGGGAGTGATAAAACCAGTTCCTCCTACACATGTGGAGAAAGGTTTTTATTCAAGGATGTTTTTAGTGCAAAAGTAAGAAAATGCTTGGAGACCAGTTCTGGATCTTTCTTTCCTGAACTTGTTTGTGATAGTGCCCAACTTCAAATGATGTCACTTCACAAACTGTTACCTCTTCTAACTGGTAACAATAGATTCAACATATGCTTATCATCACATCCTTATTCATTCAGAATTCAGGCATTTCTTAAGGTTTTGTGTCTGCATCACATCATCAGTTCTCTGCCTTACCCTTTGGGATATTCACTGCTCCAAGAGTGTTCATAAAGTGTCTAGCTTCAGTTATAGCTTATTGCAGTCTACAGAGTATTCACATTTTACATATTTGGATGTCTTGGTTATCTTTGCACTTTTTTTCAAAGTGATGGGAATCTCTTACTTGGGGAAGAGATCTCTTACACAAGCTGGTGGTTCCAAGAGAATGTTCAAAATTCTTTTTTGACTCCTTCACACAGGATTGTGTTTGTGGGATGTCAGCAAGACACCTCAGTTCAAAGAGCTTTTCTTCCACAGGAAAAAAAATAAAACTCTATATCTAGATCTATTTTAAGGTTTTCCATTCAGACATTTGTCATTGTGAGGGAGCAACTCAGGATTTTGTGTCTTATGGCATCTACAGTTCTTATGATACCGCTGGCAAGATTCCACATGAGAAAATACAATGGTGTCTGAAATCTCTTTGGTCCAGGCATCAATATCCTTTGTATTTTCAAATCCCAGTGCTGGGGTTTGTCAGAAGAGAAATTGCATTGTGTAGACAGAAAGTATCTCTAAATCTTGCTTTCCTCTTTTCTGTCCTTGTTCCAAAGCAGTCAGTCACCACAAATGTCTCGGACTTTGTTTGGGAAGCAGTTTCAAGAGGGATAAAAGTACAAGGTGTAGGGGACACCAAGGCCAGATCTGAGAAAGTAAATATAAAAGAAATGCTTCCCTAATCAAGGCACTCATCTCTCTGAATAATATTTAGTCCTGGGATCTCTTCAAAATGTTGCAGACAATACCACAGTCATGTGGTACATCGACAAGCAAGGTGGAACCAAGTCATACCCCCTTTGCAGACTAGCCGTGTTAGCTTGGAATTTAGCTTCACAGCACATTCTCCCTCTACAGGCATCCTGCATTTCATCAGAGAAAAGCTGTGTGGCAAACAAGCTGAGCAGAATAAAATCAGACCATCATAAATAGAAACTAGATCGGGCGACTTTCAAAATTTGATGCATCCTCAAGTAGACATATTTGCCTCCTCTCTGAACAATCAGCTGGCAAGCCTTTGCTCTAGGACTCCATACAAGAAGGCCTGGTGGACAGATGTCTTTTCTTTTTCTTGGACAAAGATGTTCTTGTATGCATTTTCACCCCTTCCACTGATATGCAGGGTACTTCTGAAGATTCAAAAGGATTCTCCAGTGAACACCGTGGTGACTCCCTTCTGACCCAGGCAGCAGTGGTTCTCCCTTCTTTTGGAAATGGTTAAGAGCAATTACCACAGGCTTCCTCACAGACTGGATCTACTCATACAAGATCAGGGATGTTTGGTACACTCCAACCACAATAAATTTGAGTTGGCTGCCTGGATGATTGGGTCTTAATTCCCTTCAGGCACCTGTTTACTGAGGACATGCAGCAGGTACTAATAGAGACAAGAAAGACTGTTACTAAAAAATCATATATTAGCAAATGGAAAAGTTTCCTGGTTGGTGCCAACAACATAACCAGCACCATTTCAGGGCTATTTGTTCTATGGTTTTACAATATTTGCATGAATTACTATCCTAAGGCCTTTCTTACTATTCTATGAAAGTTAATTTATCAGCTATATCAACATCTATTTCTCAGACTTTGGTCACTGTCAGGGAATAGCTCTTGCCATGGATCCTCATTTTTCAATGCATTCTCATGTCAAAATGTTTTTGAAAGAGGTTTTGCATAAGATGCCTCCAAGAAAACTGGTGGTTCCTTCTTGGGATCTTAATTTTGTATAAGAAAAGCTAACATTTGCTTCATTTGAACCAGTTAACCTGGCTGACTTGAGGTTCTTAACATGAAAAACAGTTTTACTGATTGCTGTGATCTCTGCAAGAAGGATATCTGAGTTGCATCTGCAAGTTGTTATGGTGAGTTAACCTTATATCATTTTCTACAGAGACAGGGTTTCTCTGAGAACTAATCCTTCTTTTATGCATAAGGGGGTCTATATTATTTTGTTGAACCTTTACTCATCAAACTTTATCCATCAAACACCATTTCAGTGAATGGTTATATCGTCAAAATATTTTCCTAGTGAAAGAGGCTACTTGGCCACCAGCACGATCATAACAAAAACAGCATTATTTTAAACTCTCCAAGGTGAGGGGGCTTTACCCACATACCCCCCGATGTGGGAGGCTGCACCCCCCTCTAATTATATATACCAACTCCGAGATCACACTACATTGGGGGAAAGGGCAAATTTGTAACAACGGCCAACTACCCTTCCCTGGGAAAAAGTTTCAATGATGTAACCATTTGCTGAAATGGTGTTAGATGGATAAAGTTTGATGAATAAAAGTTTGCCAAAGTAAGTGTTCCACAAAATGATATAGACCACCATAAGGTGGTATCTATGATTTCTTTAAGCCAGACTATCCATCTCTGTTTTCTTTCCAGAACCTAAAAATAAGGGAGAAAGTATGCACCATACCCTGAATGTCCACAGATGACTCAGGTACTATCTTGACAGAACTAAATATTTCAAATTTTTGGATCAATTTTTCATTTCTTGCAAAGATAAAAGGAAGGAATAAGCTGTGACAAAGCAGACTATTTCCAAATGACTTCATTTATGTTTTTTTTTTTTTTTTAGAAATGGTTGGATTCTATAAGCATTCTAGAAGCAGCAATTTGGCCTTCTGTACATACTTTTACAAAGCATTACAAGCTTGAATCCTTCTCTATATCTAGATCAGGCTTTTCTTGGCCCATTCTCCAGGGGCTCCTGGACTCTTCTCCTTCCATCTCCGAAATGCACTAAGCTAGGGTAATCAATTTATCCATATAGCTAAGGCTACTGCAGCAGTGACCAATATGATGGACATAGTACAGCTGTGTAAGTAAACTTACCATAATAGTAGATGTTTGAATGATCACTGTTGCAGTATCAGCTCAGTTCTTCCATCCCCCTTGTTTTCTGGTGAGTTGTTTATGCAAGGGTGAGAACAATTACTTTTTGTTCTTCATAGCATTGCACTTTCAGGGCTCAACATCTTTCTCTCTTTTGGCATAAAAGCTCTGAATGGCTTGACACCCAAACCTGTCTTTTCAGTCAGCTCAGTGTGAGGTGACTAATGGTTTGGGTGCATGGAAGATGCCCTGAAGCTTTGGAAGGATCAGAAGGATCCTATGGAGTATATGGGTCTATATTACATTATCGAAAACCCATATCATCGAACACCACAACACCGACACACACAGCCCAAACCGCAAATACGCCAAACACCCTAAACCACAAATTTTCAAATCTCAAACCTTCATAGTCGGCCAACACCACCACGCACTACATACCCAAACATAATAAATAAAACATATACATACACAAACCAAACCCTACTTCTATCCCTACACTAAACTTTACATACATTACTATCTATGCACTTACCTTAACCCACATCTTAACACTAAGGTCTGTAACTATCGCACACTTACCTTACGGAGCTATACCGCAGATGGGCCAACCATTACACTTCGACATTTCACTTTTTGTGGTTTTGTATGTTCGCCGTTACCATAGTTCATGCTATACATGCCGGTCTTCTAGTGTTCGATGATACGGGTTTTCGATAACATGATATAGACCCCAGTATATAAACAATATAGCTAATCAGTGATTATTTGTACATCTAGTGGTATCATTTACTTATACAAGTGCACTTTATTACCTCACTGTAGGAGTGTACTGAGTTGCAATTTAGAGAAATCAAGGCCAGTCTTGGCAATCTGCTTGGAAAAATGGGAACCATGCAACACACAGTTACAGATACTGTGCTTCATGGATGCAGAAGTAGAACTGGAACTTCTGTTATAACAAAACACTCAGGTTATCAAGAGTTTGGAAGATCAGGAGAGCAGGACTTGCTATAGCAATATATTCACACAAGATGTTTGAGATAGTCTTTGGTAATGATACTGGGTTTTCTGTTAAAATAATTCAATTCTAAATTGAGCGATCTAGTGATCACATCAGACTATTAATGCCTAAACTCAGTAAAAATGCTTTTTGCATATAGTGTTTAGCTTCATTTACATTTTTTGAAGCAACCTCTTTAATTAGCTTTGTTTTAGAAATGACAGCAAAATGTTCCAGTCTCTTACATCTTCTGCCACATGCAGGACACTGATCAGGCTTATTATGGTAATGGTCATATCTTGTGCATTTATCTGGTTTACTTTCACTCAGGGCCGGATTCACGAAGGCTTGCACGGAGTCTAAGAGTAGTGTAAGACGTCAGACAGGCAATATGTCTACCGAGCGATTCAGCAATAGCTGGCAGGGGCGTGCATGAGAGCTCCTAAAACTACTCTTGCACGGACAGTGTTATGGTATGCAAATTACCTAATTTGCTGCTGAAATGTATGCAAATGAGGTAAATTTGTGATCCAGGAACCACTAACCTGTCCGTGGAAGAGCAGTGTTATTTGCAGAAATGTACTCCATTGGTAACGGAGTACCATTCTGAAAATAGCTAAATGGAGCTATGACAGCTCCAAATAAAGGATGCATCCAGTTGAGGAAGCATGCCAATGGCCAAATATAATAGGTTGAAAAATTAATAAAAATTAATTTTTATTTTTTTTCCCCGATCTCCGATGTTTAAGCATAGCACAGCGGCACGCAAACGTGCAGCGCTTTAAAAAACAGAAAATAATTAAAAAGTAGCCAAAAATAGGCATGTTTAATAAAAAGATTATTCTGCCATGCAGGTGAATGGCAGGCTGAAGACAACATGGCTACTGAGTAGTGGTTGCTAAGGGGGGAAGCTCAGTTTGAGAGATGTAACCAAGCTTTAGTAGGCAACCCTAAGCAAATGAGGACAAGGATAGTGAATTCCAATTTTCCCTGGCATGTGAGCCATGTCCCTAGAGTGTAAGTGTAGGAGTAGGGGAGTAGTAGAGTAGAAGATAGGTGACATCATGAGGGGGTATGTCTGAAAGATTGTAAGCTTATTGGAGAAGAGTGGCTTGTGTTTGACATGAGTTGCTCAGGATTGCAAAAGACATGTCTACAGTTGTCCTAGCTGAAACCCAGAAACCGAAGGTGTACGCCATGGATATATCTGAAATTTCTTGCAAACGTGCTTACACCTTGTGTGCGTGTGTGCACGCCTGTAAGCCTGTGTAAGCCTGTGTGTGCATGTTTGTGCTTGTTTGCACAGCGCTGCCCCTTGTGGAAATAGAAAGGGAAAAGGAAGGAAAAGAAGTAGTAGGAAGTTAACCAATGAGAACTAGCAGAGCTGCCAGGTGAAATAAATCAGAATCAGCCAATTACACAGGCAGTACACTAGCCCAGCCCAGCCCAGCACTTAAAACTCTGCAAACAACATTCCCCCATGTTTTTCTCAAAAACACTGCGACACTGCAGTATACAAAGAGTGAAAACTTAAAAAGCTTAACTCAGACAAAAAAATGTTAGGGGCTGCCATTGCTATTATAAGCCAACATGTGCAAGATGCTGAGGGTGGTGCCATTGTGAATGCTGCTGAGCAACCCACAGTGAGGAGACGGAGAAGAGTGTACAGACCGAGGGTAACCTACCAGGGGCTACATGAGCTGGAGATAGTGGAGCGCTGTAGAGTGGACAGAGACCTCCTGCAGCAAATTGTTGAGCTGTGCAGGCCATGCCTCACACACAGAACCAACAGAGGGGATCCCATCCCAGTGGAAACCAAGGTTTGTGTTAGCCTAAGAATACTAGCAACAGGTACCTTCCAGAGACCAACTGGTGATATGATGGGGATTTCACAGGCATCAGCATTCAGGGTACTGCACCAGTTCCTGAATGCCACGTCAGCACATGTCAGTGAACATGTATATTTCCCCAATTCCCATGAGGCAATGGCCAGTAATATGCGTCTTTTCCAGCAAATAGTGGAATACCCTGAGGTAGTGGGTGTAATAGACTGCACGCACATACACATCAAAGCACCAGCCGGTGAACGGGGTAAGGCCTACATCAACCGCAAGGGCTTTCCCTCTATCAACTGCCAGGTCATGTGCGATGCCCAGGGCATAATACTGAATATGTGTGCTGGCTGCCCTGGAAGCTACCATGATTCCCATATCTGGCATCTGATGCAGCTGTACCAGACATTTGCCAATGGGGACATCCCTGACGGTCACCTAGTGGGGGATGCTGGATATGCACTGGAGCCGTGGCTGATGACACCCTTCAGAAATGTACACACACCTGAACAAGAACTCCATAATGAGGCACATGCACAAACACAAAATGCAATCGAGCATGTGTTTGGGATGCTCAAGTCACGGTTCCGGTGCCTGGACACATCTGGTGGACCCTTGCAGTATTCACCAACTACATGTACCCAAATTGCCGTGGTATGTGCCATGCTACACAGTATGATCCTGTAAAAGTACATTGTACCTAAGTGGTCTTGTACCTTTAAGGAGAGGTGATGTCACAACCACTATAAAAAGAGGAAAAGGGGCGGAGTACAAGCTGTTTGAAAAAGTTTTCAAACTTTTGGAAATGAAAAGCATTTTATTTGTGTTGTTTTAATTAACCAAAAATCATTGCAGTTGGTATCACTTAATAAATACAATTTTTACTTCAAAGTAATATGGGGACGCCTGTACTTGGATACAAATTTTTTTCTGCTTGGATACAAGCGTAAGAAAGGAAATTTGGTCAGGTACATCTGTTATACTTGGTCCGTTTGTCTGCAGCTATTCCAGGCCTTTGATTTCAACAGTTATTGAGTTTGTCAGTCATTTGTGTATCCATTTACCTTATGGATACCCGCACCTTCAGCTTAGTGGCACAGCATGAGGCCTTGGAGACCATGCAAATGCAACTAACATTGGGCAAAGCTGCTTTATCAGATTGTAGCCTGCTACAGATCACCTACCTTGTCTCAGGAACCTCACTCAGTATTCCTGAGAACAGTGGAAAATATAAAGGTCCTATCAAACACCATTATATGAGGAGATTACAACTACCCAAACATTGAGTGGGAGATTTACTCATGTACAATGTCCTTTGCCCAATGTTTCCTAGAGTTTAAAAACTCAAACGCCCTGGAACAGCTGGTCACCATGCCCACTAGAGGTGACAACATACTGGACCTAATCATCACCAACATGGGATACCAGTGTTCCACAACAGAGATAAACCCCTCACTGGTAATATCAGATCATAAAGTAATCACACTGGACATCCACATCCCCCCCAGTCAAGGAAACCACTATGAAGACATTTTCAAAAGCAAACTGCACACTTCCCAAGACCAAAGTGGAAAGTTCTAAAGCCCCCTTGCTATGGGATAATGCTATACAATCTGCCAAATCATTTACAAGTGCATTCTATGAGCATCTAAAGGGATGCATGGATCGAGACATCCCAAATAAAACCAAGATGCACTCCTCCAAAAATAAGAAACCAACCTGGTGGTTGTCACCCATAAATAAGCTATAAAACACATGATAGAGCAAACTTCACAAAAGGAAGGGCATCACTGATCATTATTAGGAAGAAACAATGATCACTCATAAAATAATCCAAGGCCAGTTTCTAAAGACAAATTGCCAAGGAATGTAAGAATAACAACCACAAAGCCTTTGTTAGCTATACCAACCATTTAGGTGGCAACTTCCAAATATGCTGTCAGCTACTGCAAAATGGCAAGATATACACTAAACCAACTTACATTGTCCACATCCTGAGGGACAAGTTCAGTGCAAACTCTCCCCCATCACCCCCAAAAGGGCCTGTGTCCATCCCAGAAGAATGCAGAGCCCCAGACTTCATGGACATGCAGGTAAAAACAGCCCTCTCCAAAGCTAAGAACACAGCATCAATGGGACTGGATGGTGTCCCAGGCTGCACCTTACACCAGCCCCAAAAGGAGCTACACCCTCACCTACATTCACTGTCCAGACTCAACCTTACCACAGGCTGTGTACCCAAAGAATGGCATACAGCAACAGTCATCCAGCTCTACAAAGGGGGTGCCACAACAGAACCTAGAAACCATTGCCCTATAGGCCTACTCAGCCTGGTCTGCAAAGCTATGGAGCAAATTATCATGGAACCCATAAATAGAGACATTGGGGACCTCCAGACACTGGACTCTACCCAACTTGGCTTTGTTAAATGTCGATCCTGCCTGCTAAACCTAGTTGACTTATTTGAAATAGTTACCAAGGACATAAATGGAGGTAAAAGTAGTCCACACAGCCCACCTGGACCTCACTAAGGCCTTTCAACACCATTCCCCACTCTGTCATCATGGACAAGCTTACCAGCTTGAACATTAACAGCTATGTCACAGGATGGTTGGCTAACTGGCTCACAGATCAAACACACATGTTTAGAGTTGCGGGTGCCATGTCCGACTCTAAACCAGTCACAAATGGCATCCCACAGGTCTTGGTCCTGGGACCCCACCTGTTCAGTAGATACTGCTCAGAGGTACAGGCAAGCAAGGGAGGAGTATGGCTGAACAAGTTTGCAGATGACTGCTAACTGTGGTCCATAATCGACTCTACGGCTGACACAGACATCCTCTGGAAGGGTCTTACAGAGACAGATACCTGGTGTCAAAACAATGCCCTCAAGCAGAATGCCAAAGAATGCATAGTCATCCCCTTTGGATAAAACAAAGTGCACACAAATTACCACATAGGTGGTAATCCAGTATGTACAGAGAAAGTAATTATGGCCCTGGGGACCCAGGTAGATAGTAAACTCTCCTTTGATGATCACATGGCCAAAGTGTTTAGAAATTCCTTCTATGTAGCCCACCTAATGTCACCTAATGTAACCCACTTTGTCTAGTCTGATGATGTCACCATCCTACAAATATACCTGTGGAAATGTGAACTTGCAGTAATGTGTATAGCTCATCGTGTAAATGCATACTCCTCTAATATCATAAAGTAGTTAGGTAGGGGTTTGAATCCTGCACTTGGCAACTGTATGAGTGTGTGTATCTACTTGGAGAGGAGCACCCTTTTTGGAGACTACTAAAACACCTTAAAAGTGGTATACTTATCTTTGTCAAGTCTGATGATGTCACCATCCTACAAATATACCTGTGGAAAAGAAAACTCCCAGTAATGTATATAGCATGTTGTGTTAATGCGTACTCCTCTAGTATCATAAAGTAGTTAGGTAGGGGATTGAATCCTGCACTTGACAAGTGTGTGTTTGTGTGAGTCTCCTTGGAGAAAAGCAACCTCTTTGGAGACTACTAAAACACCTTAAAAGTGGTACACTTATCTTTGTCAAGTCTGATGATGTCACCATACTACAAATATACCTGTGGAAAGGAAAACTTCCACTAATGTGTATAGCATGTCGTGTTAATGTGTACTGCTCTATTATCATAAAGTAGTTAGGTAGGGGTTTGAATCCTGCACTTGGTGAGTGTGTGTGTGTACTCTATGTGTGTGACACTGTTGGTCAATGTGTTGTGGGTTTTGATTTTACTACTGTATGAAATATCACTATGACAAAAGCATGTGCATTGCACATGTCAGGTAGCTGTGTGGCAAATACATATATGTACATGTGACCTCAATTATTTCATAGGTGGGAACCCTGCTTTCTCCATGAACACATCTGTTATCTTTGCCAGAGTGTGCTGCCACTTTCCAGACCTTAGTTCACATCTGTATGCTTGTGACAAGCCCAGCCACTGCAGTGATCCCTGACCTAGGTCATCCGTGTCACACATACTCATTACGGTTTCTATTGTATAGTGTGAGTGAGGGTTTATGCCTGAGGTATATTTCAGACCTGTTCAAATGCAGCAAAGTCTGTCAATGATGGCTATTCATTATAGGTGTACAACAACCTTTGTGGATATGCATGCAGACCCCTAATTGCTTATGTGATCCACCGAGGGATTTCAAAATACCTTTGGAAATGTGATTATCAAAGGAGAGATGATGTAACACTTGGCTGTATGTACACATCGGTACCTGTTCAACATGTTGGGGGCTACTACCTATGTGGTACTGTGGGGATACTATGTTTTGTAAAGGTGGATGACTATGCTTTAGTTGACTTATAGCTTTACAGCATGGGTTTGACAACAGGTATCTGTCTGTATGATACCCTTGTGGAGGATGTGTGTGTCATCTGGAGAATGCATTATAGGCCACAGCATGCATTTCCAGACATGGACGGACATATCCCTACTGTGTTTGCTTGTACCTAAGAGAGCTATATGCCAAACAGGAGTGGTCCCAGGAATGGGTGCAGGTGAATACCACTGGTTACTGACATAGTATAGTACCTGAAGGATCTAAATGTTACTGTGTGTCCTACATTTGTGTGTCAGTTGTCAAGACATCATCTAATGATTGTTTATGGTCAGGCTGTTGAGGTTATGTATAATACCAGAATGCAAACCAATGACAGATAGTAACAGTATCACCCACAGCACAGTGTCACACATGTGTACCCAAGTTCCAAAATGTGTGTAGTACAATGCATACTGGCCACCAATAGAAACTATAGAGTGTTAACACTGTGTAATACAGGGCGTATCACCCTGCCCATGTGTCCACTATGCACGTACATGCAGACAGTGCACCTCCACCATGTTCACAAATGTACACCTGCAAATCTGTGCTGCACACATCCCACACATACTGTCCACTCTCTAACACATGCTGCCAATACTACACACATCAGCCAAGTGGCACATGGGCGGACAATACACTATTGGAATTAACACTGGTGTAAACAATACTACATTGACAATCATAGCTTTAATGCATCATTCCTGCTCAGCTACACCTTCAAGGATATCATTACACTTTACTGCTGACAACATGCTAACATTGCTATACTGCTATAAAGTCACCCTGTGCATCAGCACCATGTTAGCATGTTCCTGCATCAATGTTACAGATGACAGGAGGTGGCAGAGGTTTCATCATATGCACAGGGTGTGTTGTTGGTTTGCCAGAGGCCTACATTGAGCCATACAATCGACATGTGTGTGTGTGTGTGTGTGTGTGTGTGTGTGTGTGTGTGTGTGTGTGTGTGTGTGAGGGCCAAGAGTACTGCTATGGGCCAATGTTGATGTAATGTGTGTGGGTATGTGTTAGCCCTAGGTGTCTGGTTTATGTGTGTGTGTGTGTCTGCATGCACACAGTTCCACCATGTGGCTGCCATATACGGGGATTTGTGGGACAGCCACAGACTGTACCTGCCAGGCATTACAGATCACTGTCTCTGGCCATGGATACGGTATCTGTGCCTGGCAGGGGTGCTACTGACAGTATCAGGTACTAAGCCAGACTGGGTACTATCCTCAGAGGTAGACATATGTACACTGGACCTAGGTCCCTGCTGGGACTGGCCAGAGCCATGTGCACGTGTTCTTCTAGGATGGTCTATGGATAGCCCACCCCCAACATTGCTGGGGTTGGTACTGGCACTATGGGAGCTGCTGTGACTTGAGGGACATCCGCGGTGACTGCCAGCTGCTGATGTTGCTGGCATACGTCCAGGTCGATGTCTCAACTGTCCTGCACTGTCCTGACACATGGACATGACATTGCAGAGGATATCTAATGTCTCACTCCAACGTCTATCAGTGACCTCAGTGTAATTACAGATGGCACCTGCTAGGTCATGGATACTGTCATTTAAAGCGGTGTTATGTGCCCTCTGTGCCCTTAGTCCCTGTCTGGTGTACCGTTCCATACATGCCTGTGCCTCCATGACAGCCTGGAGCATGTGTGAGGTTGTAAGACCTGTGGCACGTCTGCCAGGGGCATGATGACCAGCAGTGCTCTGATGAGAACCCCTGGACACCTGCCTATGTGGTACCATTCCAGACATCTGGGTATGGCTGCTGTGTCGGGATGCATGTGCCATAGATACCACACTGTCCTGGCCAATGCCGACTGTACACTGTCCCTCAGCTAAGGGCATTGGTGATGGATGTATTGGCAGTATGACTGTGTGTATGGATGAGGTGGACACTTGTGTACTGTTGATTGGTGGCCCAACGACAGACCCTGGCAAACATGCCTGTGTCTCAACACACCTATCCTCATTATCACTATTTGTGTCAGTGACATCAGGTTTTCTGCTGCAGTGAACCAGCCCAACCTCAGCACTTGTGAAAGGAAGACAGGAAACACACTTTACGACCTGTACATGATGTCAGAACACATGCACACATGCACACATGTACACATGCACACATGCACACATGCACACATGAACACATGCACACATGCACACATGCACACATGAACACATGCACACATGAACACATGAACACATGCACACATGAACACATGCACACATGCACACATGCACACAAATACACTCCTCATTAAAGCAGACAGACACACACACACACACACACACACACACACACACACACACACACACACACACACACCACCAGCAATCCAGAACATACTCAATAGTGGTTGATGGTGGGGTACAGTATCACAAGCCAAACAGTCATATCACATGTGTTAGCATGCAGGACGTGTATTGCTCAACAGCATGCAGTGTGAGTGTAGACAGTCCTTGCTAATAACAGTATACATGGCTTTGATGCATGTGTGTCATTGTTCCGTGATTGGCCTCACATTGGAACGCAATGTGTACATGGGCACAACATTGCTGTGCAAGTATTAAAAGCTCTTCAATGTCCTGTGCACCATCACTCACAGGTATACATACCATGGCTAGATGTGTATCTGTGTGTCACATAGATATCCATTTCTGATTAGAGCATCTGTGTCTTTAGCAGATAATTGTGGACACAGGTTTAACTCATGCATGCTATGTATACACACAGGATGAGTGGTGCATGTATACCTGATGGAATACCATTGCTCAACATAGCCATTGTACAGTGGTTATGGTGAGTGTAGAACATATTGTGGACATGCCAGTGCCAGCCATGAAATGGCATGCTACAACACAACTGCAACATTAAACATCACACATATCCAATGTGTGTCATGTGACCTATACACTCAATAGCATTACAAGACATATATGTGTCACTTTGTGCAAATGGTGATTGCTATGCATATTGTGTATAGGTGCATATGTTTGCACACACACACAACATTCAGGTGTATAGCAATGAATGCTATGTGTAGTACTGTGGTTACTGTAACTGGATGGGGTGTAGTACCATGAGCCATCATCATGCAACATCGTGTGGTCACTCAAGGCTACTAATGTGTGCCAGACCAGCACCTATCATGTTGTATCTGAACTGCAGTACCATGGCTACATTCACCATTTCACAGCCAGTTGTTACAAGGGTTTGTAAGGTGCCCAATAGGGAGCATTGTCGAACATGAATGTGTTGTGTGTTGAAGAGTGTCGTACCACCCCATGATAGGCCTCTACCTCTCAGGTATATTATGTGTGCTGTGTGGATGACATTTGGGATACTGGAGTGTGACCTTACAGCAGGTGTCTGAATACACCATGTGTAGCATATTAACATGTACTGTGTATGACAAAGTTGTGTATGTTGTATGCATGTATGCCTGTCCAATGTCCACTACAGTGTAACCGCAATTGTTTGGGATGCTCTGTGTATTGCATGTGTTTGAGGCAGCTACTCATGTTACTGAGATGTGCATAGTCTCACAGCAAACATGCACAGCATGCATTATGCGTAGGTGTGTTACATGTGTACATGGCTTACACCTCACCTATGACATGCACATTTTATTTGCAATATTAAATGTAGAACACACTCACCAGCGTGGGTCTGCTGCCTTGCTGTCACACCAGAGGGACCTACAAGGATATGAGACAGTTTGTCAGTGGCAGCAACTGTGGCATTGCTACTGTGGGTTTGCAATCTTACAGTAGTACAATGGTTGACAGTCACAGGCCTACAGATTATGTTCCAAATTATCAGTATTGCACAACACCAGGCTCCACATCTTCTAACTACACAGTACACATCTCACATATGCATGATCTACCAATAGAGGTAACAGCAGTCTACAGATATGCCATGTTACCTGCACACTCCGTGTGAACTTGCTGGGTGGCTCCAGCCTCCATGATGATACATTTCTGCTGTTGTTGTTGTTGTTGGCCAGGAGCCACCAGGCTCAGGAGCAGCTCCTCCACTCTGGTGAGGGGGGGATGGATGGTAACCCCACCACCTGTGGCAAGCTGTTGTCTACGGACATCAGATGCACGCTGCCGGACATGTCTAAGTAAATCACTGCAGTGATGGCATGCCTGCTCATATGTCCGGTTATGCATGCCTATGTCATTTACCCTACAGACAACATCTTGCCACAGTGCAGTCCACTCATGCTGGTCCTGGCTGGTTCTTGAGAAAAGCAGGGTGTAGTTCTGAACCAGACTGGTTGTTATTACTTCATCCTCAGCAGGACTACAGGTTGGGTTGCGATGGTGGGCCATGACCCTGGAAGACAATGAAACAATATGTGTGAGCAAGTCATGTGGCACACTTAACATTCTACAGTACAGATATCACTCAACTGCCATATATAGCAACCTATTGGCTGTCAGAGGATACACACTTTCAATACCACATATCAGTGCTCAATCCACAACTACCTGACAGTGCCTGGCATGCTCTATATATTAAACCATGTTCTGCACAGCAACAAAGAAAAACCAGTATGTAAGACTATACAACAGTACATGGCACACTGTATGTGACACAATGCACCACCTAGCCACAGGAGGTATATATCAAGCTAATGCATAAAGAAATATGTCATCCATTGCAATGATTGTAAAGTCCAGTTACAGTATTACCAGTATAACACACTAGTTGTTGATGGCAAACCCCTGCCTAACATATGTGCACATTCATGAATATAGGTGGCATACTGCTGTACTAGACTATACATGTTGCTAGATACGCACTTATATCCTGTAACACACATATGACAGAGGGCATGTTACAGGCATACCCACACACACATCAGACATACATACAAGATGCAAAGGTATGGCAACCAAGATGAGCTTTACCTGTGTACCATAGAGTACTTTGTGTCAGTACTTACAAAACCTTATGCCTGAGGTATGTCATCTGTGAGGACTACAGGGAACACACAAACCAGTGGTTCCAAGCAATGTGGTCATACACCATACTGTGCTGTTTAGGCCTGCAGCTTCAGGTAGTACTACAGTTCATACGGGATTTGGATTCACCAGCAGCAACAATCAGTAAGCATACATGTACTGCTTTAGCCTACAATGGCACACTCCAGTTAACACCAAGGGACTACGTCAGACCGTATGCTATACTGCTTTTTCTGCCTAGCAATAGCATACACATCTTTTGCTGGGATCAGAGCTAGGACACAAAATACCATGAACAGTTTCCCACTAAGTTATCCAACATATACACAACTTTGACACATGCATCAACACATTCACTATCACACTCAGTCAACCTCACATAGCAATTATTGCAACAAGTACATGTGGGTGTGTATCAGTTCATAGGTAGGTAATAGGCTATTAGCCCTAGGGCTTATAGAAGCTTAGCCATACGGTACCCTGGCCTTTAACACCCAAGTAATTTAATTTCATGTGCCCCTGTCAAGCAGAGCCACAGAGGTGATTCCCGGGGTGTATTTCCTATCTCCCATCCAATCTTCAGGATTATTCATGATGAGTGCTAATGAGGAGCTTTGTTTGCTATTGATAGGTAGTTTGTTCCAGAGTATGGGATGTCTCTGAGATAGGAATCTATCCCTCCAGCATGTTCTGTTTATTGAGGTGACAAGGTTTAGGTTCCTAGAGTGTGTAGCTCGTAGGGATTGTGATCTGTTTATGTGGAGCATGTCCAACAACTCTGGGTTTGACATAGCTTTGTATGTTAGGCAGAGGTCATGTCTGGGTAGGTGGTATGTGACACAGTCTAGCTGTGGTTTTGTGAGACGGTCTGCATAGGGTATCTGTTTGAGGCCGGTAATACTCTTTGTGAGGTATGTCTGTGGCCTTTCCAGTTGCTGTAGATGTCTTGTGAGGTACATACCAAAAGGGGCATTGTACTCTATAATGGGTTTTATGAGTGATGAGTAGAGCGGAACACTGACCTCTTTTTCCCTGGATGACACACCTTTTGTGATGAGGTGTGCCACGTAGACAGATTACATGACTAGTGTGGCACTGTGAAGGGGAGACTACTGTCCACCTGTGTCCCATGGTCTCTTATCACACTTTCGGTGTTAAGTAGACTACCACCTATGTAGTAGTTCATGGGTACTGAGTTTTTACCAAAAGGGATGCCAATGCATTTTCGACATTGAGCTTGAGGCCATGGCTTTGTCACCAGGCATCTGTCACAGTAAATATGACTCTCTCTCTCTCTCTATATATATATATATATATATATATATATATATATATATATATATATATATATATATATACATATATATATATATATATATATATATATACACACACACACACACACACACACACACACACACACATACATATAAACATCCATTGGTGTACATATAGATATACATATAGGCACATATATAGTCCACCTTTCATGGCGGGAATATCAATTATGCGAAGGTTGTGAGGTATACAGTTATGTAATAATATTGCACAGTCTTGTGTGAAATGCATTGAAGGTGTTCTCAGCCCATGTAGCATTAGCAGGCCTCACTGGCTGCAACACTGCAAACCTAACAAATCATACCCAAAGTGTTTAACCACCATATGTCATATACCAGCACTGTATGCTGTCTTGTTTGCCACACACTACAACCTACATACAAATATGCACATAACAACCTTCACCAACATATATATGTCCACCCTTCACAAACAGTTGCAGTATATCCCTTGCTCTATGCACATGTACAGATGCTAATATATCTGCCACAGATATATCTCTCTGTATGTGTGTGCCATACACACACAAGGTCCACACTGTTGTAAGTCCCTGGACCTCACGGCTGACCTGTTGGGCCTTGCTGCAACATGCACAGGTGTCACATGTGAGCACACAGTAATATTAGAGGGTGTATATATATATATATATATATATATATATATATATATAGCTGCAAATGCTACATTTGCATACTAGCCTGGTACAGCAGTTGCCAATGCTAAGCTACACATTA
This sequence comes from Protopterus annectens, assembly GCF_019279795.1. NCBI lineage: Eukaryota > Metazoa > Chordata > Ceratodontiformes > Protopteridae > Protopterus > Protopterus annectens. The sequence goes on from NC_056727.1 coordinate 1,068,448,650, forward strand.
ATATGATTATCATGCATGTGTTACTCTGTCACATCTATGTTTATATAGCTGTATGCACTACTTCCCCAAACAGCCATTGTCCACACTACTGTACAGAACACAGATAACATGGATCAGATGTTTGACATTTAATGCTGAGCTACATATGTCACAGTTATGTCCCACTGCACACAGCTACACACTGATTTGTCCATGGCAGTAGTTATGCAGGGCATCTGTGCATAGATATGTACTGCTGCCACATATGGATGTTTCAAAGTATGTAGAGTACTCTTCAAAAACATCTACTACATACCAGTAAATACATATCTGTTACATACCTTTCCTTTGTATGTGTTGGTAGTATTACGTTCCGTGTGTCTTTGGCTTTTTTTTCTGTTGATGTTGATGTGGGTGTCTCTCTCTCTTTCTCTTTCTCTCTCTGTCTCTGTCTCTCTCTCTCTCTCAATATCTGCAATGGAATGATTGCGTGTGTGGGCAGAAAGTACAGCCTGCTTTTATAGGTATCTGCACATGTGCATGTTATGGCCTCTGCACCAATTGGTGGCCACCATTTGGTAATTGCATGCAGCCTGCTGTGTGGTAATTGCAGTACTCACTGTCATAGCAACCTAATGCGATAAATTGCTAAGTCATGTAGGCGTAGCCCTTTCAGCTTTACAAAGTGGGGCCCATGCTTGTTTGCTGTGGACACCGTTGTTTAAGTCAGAAGGTTGGTATAGTTCTTATATCTGAAGCTAAGGGTGTAGCCAGTGATTTAAATGTTGTACTCAGACCTGAATGTTGCCACTTCCAGTACACAGTTGTCAGTGTAGAATTGTACTCACCCCTACAAATGCTAATACAAGATACATGGGAGTACGTAGTTTCTTTTCTACTTATACAATTAACTGCCATACAAAAGTAGTTAATGAGATGTATTCATTTGGCAATGAACTGTTTGTGAACTGCTATACTGTGAATATTAATGTACTCACTTCTGCACAGTTTGTGCTTTTTTATTGTTGACATTAGCACAGGATGCTCAAGAAAACTGGACAATTCCAATACTGAGTATGCCTACCTACATCCTTGGTAGACCCTGAATACACAGGTATATTGTACATTTGGGTGGGGATGCAGACATACAGAGAGCATTATGTATTATTGTATGAATGCTATCTTGCTGGACTTAAAGGGTTGCTGTGTACCTGTTAGTTGAGCAAGGCAAGTAGTCTGTCTGCATAGCTCCCAACTGTGGACCTATCCAGATGGTAGCCATATGTTAGGCTGTTATTCTCTGTCTGTGCAATGCACAGGTCTTTTCAGCACTGGTACAATGGCATTGTTACAGTCGTTTGCTACCAGTACATGGCTACATCCTTTGGTATTTCAGTGTTGTACTCCTACATAAGGGTATGGTTGTGGAACTCCTTCCAAAGCTATTTGCACAGTGTGTAACAGCAGAAAAGTTGATATGCCTGTGTGTTTCTGCCTCGGCCAGACATCTGAAACACTCAGGTACATATTTGAACAGAGTGAGGTAAAGGTAGGTAAAAGTGAGGTACATCTTCAAAATATTAGAGACAGTAAGTGGAGACTTCAAGAGAACCTGTGCATATGGATTATTACACCTTTTCTGAAGTACAAGCGGTGTCTAACTCCTACATATTGTCATTATTCATTAGATGTAATACCCCACCTTTCTGCCTAACGTCAGTACTTTTCAGGGGATTCAGAGGGACACAGCTAACATATATTTCAAAATCAGGGACATCCCTGAAATGTAGTCACAGTTGGGATGTATGTCCTCTGCCCTAATCAGATATGCCACTGTTTGTCCTGCTATGATACTGTGTGGGGATTGTAAAGTGCTGCTGTAACATTATTTACTGCTAGAATGGCTGGTTCTCTTATCACAGTCATGTAATGCAATTCCACAACAACTGCTGGTAAAGTTCCACAGAACAGGTTTTGTGTTATGGCATTCCTATCTTTCCTTTACATTCACTCATTCTGATGCATGATATATCTATATCAGCAACCACCTGCTGTATATCTACTGTGGCTTAGTGGTACTTCATGCAGTCTAGTGTCCAAGGTCTTGGGTTCGAGACTGACAGATGTGTTTCATTTTTCTGCTGAGCAGAACAACAGCCCTCACTTGCAGGGTGACTAAGGCACTTTTAAGCAGTTGTAAGCGGGTTTGCGTGTGTTTGCGCAAAGCTTAGCAATACTTAGCTAAGCGCACACAAGCGCACACTCTCGCAAACCCGCTAACTACTGCTTAAAAGTGCTTACTCCTGGTAACCCTCGCGCTCATTTCTTTGAAAGAAAAGAAAATGGGGAGATAGGAAAGTGGTGAAAAAGGGGCACAAAGAGAGAAAGACAGTAGGGAGAACAGCTTGGGATGTGCAGGACGGGTGTAGGGAAGGACCATAGCTGCCCATTTCTTTTACAGCAACAGCTGTGCATATGCAATAATTTTGGAGGGAAATATGAAACCTTCCACCCCTGAGAGAGGGGTGAGGACAACAAAGTATGTTGTACTGCCAATTAAATATCAGTTTATGTGTCCAGCGGACATGTGTGCAAAATGGGCAGCTATGTATGGGGCATAATTTTTTTTTGGGAGCAGATTGCCCTTTTTTTTGTCAGGTGAGAGTGGAATGTGGGGTAGGGGAAGTAGGTATATCTGGGGAGGTAGGTTGGGGAGGTAAACTGACAAGACAAACAAGATGCATACAGGGGCAGAATATGACACATGTGGTGGGTGACCACCATTGACGGGGAAGGATGTTTGGAAATTCCAAGCCCATGAGCCCACAGATGGCAACAGTGGAACTGAGATCCCCACCCATGGGCAATCACCACTGCACCTTCACAGCCCAGAGGGTGGCTGTGCTGGGGCTGCGTAGGAGGGGCAGGCTCACCCGTGATTCGCCTCACTTGTGCCTCAAGCTGGCGTAGAGGATCAGTGACAGAATGCTCGATCTCCCTATGCACCACAGCTTAGACCATTCGGAGGGTGATAGGTGGCTCTCCTCCACCCATGCTTGCATGGAGGGATGAGCCCCATCTCCTGCAACGCTTCCACCAGAAGGTGGCACAGGGCCAATGGAGGAGGAGGTCCCAGGCTGGGCACCGGACCTGCTGGTGCCAGGTGCTATCACCAGCTGGGGTGGGACAGGTGGGTCCGCTGGGACCGGCCTTCCCATACATTCTATGTTTAGGAGGATTTAATGAAAATATGGGTTAGTAACAGTCAACAGCATTCCCAATTAGTTATAACAGCATGCAGAAGTATTCCCATTAACCCAACACACCAGAGTTCCAACAGTTGAACAGCAAGCATGACACATGCAGAAATAGAACAACAGTGGACATTACAACAGCATGCAGGTTTAATTGATGGCAACAGGCCACCAATATTGTGGTATTTGAGCAGGCACATGCATTGAAATAAATGCAGATATTTATAAACCAATAGGACATATGTCCCAACAAATGTTTTGAGATTAGACATACCCATTGAGGTGTGGAATTGTATTTTGTATGCACATAGAGTAGGGTGGAAAACGATAGCTCCATTAACAACTTATATATCCTTCTAGTTTACACTACATTCCTATTAACTGCAGTTATATGTCCCCTACATGTATTATTACACTACCCAATTGTCCTTAAATTGGGAAATGGGTTTTGCTAGATCTTTACATACATGGGCTGTATCAGACATACAAACTGTCCAGGATGTGATGTTACTGCTACATATTTTGTGAGTTGCTCAGACACACTACTGCTGAGATGGTACACTGACAGCTCTACTTTCCTATACTTATCTAGATATGTTTAGGTGAAATTATCAGTTATATGTTAACAGCTCCCTACATTTCTGCCAGCACAATGACATTTCTGGGGAACACAATACCAAGCTACTCATGTGCCAGATTAACCTGTACATGCTGGGCATGAACCAACAGTTGAGGACTGCATATATGCTTAACAGCTTCTGGCACTCCCTTCATCCACTTTATATGGGCCTACCCAAGTGTGGATTGACAACGCTTAATACAACAGTACTATTTATATAATGCAAGAGTACAACAACATATCAAAGAAAGTGACACGGACACACTCCAGGAATTATACCTTTATTAATTACATAACACACTTTTCCAGAGGCTCTCTCATTTATTTGATATAACAGTACATGCAGAAGACTTATTCAAGACTTTTAATACCTTTATTAATGGGCTATAACACTCTTTTTCAGGCTCTCTCACTTATTTTATATAACAGTACATATAGAGAAGTTATTCAAGACTTATTATACCTTTATTATTGGGCTACAACACTTTTTCAGGCTCTCTCACTTATTTTATATAACAATACATGCAGAATAATTACTAACCTGCCTGGTGGCGCAGCCTTAGCAGCCTATCTGCATAGGCTTGCTGATTTGCAGCACGGACACCTGCAGCTGTGAAGTAAATGAAGGGATATTGAGACATACCTATCCATAATATAGACTACAATGGCAATTCTTACATACTTCATTCCATGGCTACCTACTCAGTAGTGGGGCATTTTCCATCCCACGGGCCTCCTGTATCCACTGGTTCAGTCGGTCCTCCTTGCGCCTCTTCAGGTCTGAGTAGCGGTGTCTGACCTGCTCACCAGTCTGAGGGACGCCTGTGGCACTGGTGAGATCATGAGCTAGACGGTTCCAGGCTTTCACTTTGTATTGGGTGCCCTGGAACTGGCCCTGCAGGAGTCTCTCCTCAGGATTATGGACGAGGAGCCAAACCATTACTTTTGTCTCCTCAATGCCCCAACGTTGCGCTCGAAATCGAGAGCCCTCTCCAGCACTGGCCATGCTGACTGAAGATGGGAGCTACAACCAGTTCTGGCAAGTATTCCCACCTATGGAGCTTAAATATGCCTAATTTCCACACTTATCTGTGACTGGCCAATTTTGAAAAAACTCAGCTAAAAGCACACCTGCTTAGCAGTGGGTAAACTTCCATTGGTATGTATGTGTGCGTTTAAAGTGCATGCATATGAAAAGCTGTCATGGCTTAGTGGTTCAGTACTGTGATTATGGTGCACAGTATCCTGGGTTCGAGGTCTGTCATTGCTTTTTACTTTACTACTGGCCAGACCAGCTAGGAGGTGTGGCTGTGTTTAGCTGACTTTGCTCAACTTTGCCCAACGTTGCTCTATGTTGCTCTACAGTGCTCTATGTTGCCCGCCATTGTGCTAGTTAGCACGGTGTGCAGCTACGCGCAAACGTGTTCTGTTTGCGTGATGCACAGCTCCATGCAAAGCTATTGCACTAGTTAAAGCAGTGCTAAGCTATGAGCAATTATACTTAAATATGCTTAATACTGGTAAACTTTGCTTAGCAGTGCTTCACATTGCTTAAGATAAGTTACTCATGCATTCATCAGTATGCATAACCATTTCACCTTCTTTTATATATATATATATATATATATATATATATATATATATATATATATATATATATAATTTGTTCACTACTGCATAGGCCATTTCAATGCTTTTTACTAAAACGTAAAAGATAAATGTCAGGAATTATTTTTATATACAGATTTCCAACAGAAAATAGAAAGGGGAGTGGTGGGACTCGAACCGGAAATGCCTCCTCTTTGTGCTAAGGCTCTACCACTATGCTATTGCTATTTTTCTTAATTTGCATATAAGTTTCTTATTATCCTCTTCGATGTCTAAACTGCTAACTGTAGCTAAGCAATGGGCAAACCCGCGCAAACACGCGCAAATACAGGCAGCTATATCGGGAATAATTAAAAAAATAAATAAATGTTTTACATTTTATAATTATACTGGGGTTTAGAATGTGGGGGAGTGTAGTGTTGGGTATGTACACATTTGAGCGGACTCGCTCATGCCAGTTGACATTTCCCAATTGAGAGACTTGCAAAGCCATGGATTTTTGGACTGCTTGGCAGTCCGACACACCCCCTGCACTTGTGCATGCTCCGTGTTAGCCTTAGAGTTGAGGCAGCGTGCCCTCATGAATATGCATGGCACGCTGATGTCTTACTCTTAGACTGCAGTTTCCGTGTAAGACTAACTTAGTCTTACACGGAAGGTTAGTGAATCCTGGGGTCTGGGTTTCAAACATTTGTTTATTTTGACCAGAATTATGCCTTTTATGAAACCTGTTATTAACTTTGCATTTTACCACACACACATGATTTGCAGTTTTTAATTTGCATTCTGTCTTTTTATTAATTCTCCCTCTCTGGAAATTTGTACTGCTTTTTTATTTATTTATATTTGTTTTGACTGGGATAGTCTGACTATACTGGTGGTCTGTTTACAGGGGAGACATGAGATACTATTTCTACTACTGGAGGAAATTTAGCCAGGGCATTGGGAAACTTCCCCTACTCTTTTCATTGTGATGGGGGAATGTTTTTGCTGCTATACGTCCTGCTTCTATTCCTGGCACAGAGGCAGCTAGGAGACGCTGTGCAGTAATGGAAGGAGAAGATATTTGTTCTGTTGGTGATAGCAGTGTATTTCTGTCACTCGGACAAAAAAATGTTGAAAGGCAAGTGGATGGTACAAACAGACATTGTCTAGCTGACTTTAAACCTCAGGATTTTGAGGAAGTTTTTGTAACTGAAATTGCTTCTAGAGATGTACCTGATTAAAAACTAGTTGGCTTGTTAAACAAAGGTGTTCCTGGAGAAGAGCTTAGATTTTGTAGCTGGATATGATGGAAAAGGGTTTTAGAAAGGACAGTGAGTTGGGCGAAAAGGAAATGAGTCATGAGTTGGATGGATATAAGGTTACAGGTGGAATGCAGTCTTGAAAATTGTATGTTGGTGCAGTTGGAAGAACAAAAGGTACTATAAACTTTATTACAAAGAAAAAAAAATATTTGTTTTTTGGATAATAAAAAAAGAAAGAAGAAATAATGGACAGATATTTTGTGTGGGGTAATTTAGTGTTGCCTTTGAGTTTTGAAGCAAAAGACATTAGATACTTGATTAATGTGGAGAAAGAGACATTTTGTGACTTAACATTTGAGACTGAAGACTTAATGGAAAGATTTTTGTTTAACTGTGAAAAAAGAAGGGTTGTTACCCATGGAATGAATTTATATTTTCTGGGCAAGGGACTTGATTAAAAAGAAAGATTTTGTTCAGTTTTGTCCTGATAAAATTGAGATAAAAGATGTTAAACATATTTTTTCACTTATATGTTATTCAGTTTTTGATACTGTGAAAGTTAAAGATGAAAGAAGTATTTAGAATGGGGGGTGGGAAGTACAAGTTATTTGAAATACGAAAAAGATGTGATAAAGCTTTTACCAAACATTATATTTGCAGATGGTAACAGAAAAGACAAAAAAATTTTTTGGGGGGGGATTTCAACTATCCGATAAATGAGTGTACAAAAATAAGAAGCACAACAAAAATGTTCCAAAATCACAAACTAAGAAATACTTGCTGCTGGAAGTCAAACAGTCCAAAACCAAGCTGTAAAAACTTCAAGTGTTGCTCAAGAAATGCAGTACAATCCAGTAAAAGTGTAAAACACAGGTTTAATCCAAGAAATACAATACAATCCAGTAAGTGTATAAGTGCTTTCATTTTAAACCCTTTAAAACTTCATCAGATACAAGTTGTAACAGTTCTGAAGCCATTTAAATAAACTTCACTGGTCATGTGATCCTTTTGAAATTTTAAAGCAACATTCCCCTATGATACACATCCCTCAAAGAAGTATATGTTGTCATTAAATTCATGCCCTAGTATATATGCTGTTTAATTGTTATGCTATTAAAATTAGTTCATGTGGTTGTCATGCACAGTAATCTTTATAAATAAACCATTAATAATAATAATAATAATAATCATCATCATAATAATAATAATATTAATAATAATAATGAAAATAACAATAGCAGCAAAGTGTTATTTTATAACAATTTATCTCTCCTATGCCTTTAGCTTCAGGATGGGAGCAATACTAACATGGTCGTTTAGTCCTGGTTGCCTGTATGCCTCTAGTTGTAGTTGCCATTTTAATTAATTTTGCTCCAATATTACTATCCAAGAACCCCCCCTGCTTTTCTTTCTCCACTGTTTCTAATATGCTAAATTTAAAAGAGTGGTCAGAGTGTTCACTTAGATGCCTAAACAGTGCATTGGTGGTTCTTTCTTTTTTAATTTCGTATAAATGTTCATAAATATGATTATGGAGCTTTCGCTCCATTTTTCCCACATACAACCCATCATGTCCCTGACATTGTGTGATGTAAATTATGCCTGTAGTGTCACTGTTGTATTTACCCTTTATGTTTAATTTTCTTCTCTTTAGGTTGATTTGAGTGCCCTCAGGTATGTATTTGCAGTAACTACATCTTCCACATTTTCACATTCTATTAGTTAAAGCATTTGCCACTTTCCTTTTTGCTTCAACCATGTTTTTTATGTTATTGCCTCTTCTATAAATAATAGTGGGCATTACCCCTATGTCATTGATTATGTTTGGGTGTTCTTGTAGCAGCTTCCAGTTTTTGTTCAAAATCCATTTTATACTACCACTATCTTTGTTAAAGGTGGCAATAAAGGCATTGTGGTATTTTTTATGATTACCCTGATTTCCAATAGTACTGGTAATTATCTTATTTTGTGAATTCCTTGTCAAAATAGGTTGATAAAATCCATGCTTTATTTTAGATGTAACTTCTAATGTTAACTCATTTAATAATTCTGGTGAGTAACCTCTTCTAGTTAACATCCCTACTAGGGTATCCACTTCTTTATAGTAGTCTTCATCTAAGGTGTTCATTCTGGCTGCTCTAACCAAGTGGCCCTTTGCCACTGCTCTTTTCTGTATAAAGGGGTGGCAGCTGGTGAAGTAGAGTAATATGTTGGAATACGTTGGTTTCCTGTATATACTAGCTACATATTCCCCCAAACCATAATTCTTCCTAAGCATAACATCCAAAAATGGCATCTCATTTTTGTTATATTGGCATGTAAACTTAAGGAACTTTTATTAATATACTGTAGAAAGTTTTTTAATGTAGCTTCATTATTTCCCCATATAAGGAAGATGTCATCCAAATAGCGCAGGTAAAATTTAATATTGTCTGTGTGGACACTGTTATGCACAAACCTCTTTTTCCACTCTAACATAACTACATTTGTCAAAAAGGACCCCACTGGAGAGCCTATGGCCACTCCTTCTTTTTGTTTGTAAATTTCTTCCTTGAAATATATGTAGCTATTGGTGAGAAGTATTTCTAAGAGTTTTATGAAATTATTTACTGTAGTCTGGTCCTGGTTTTTGTTTTCCATGCAATCCCTAGTCCCTTCTAGGGCTAAATGATATAAAAAATAAGATGCAATCAATGCTGGGAAAAGGGTCAAATGATGAATAAGTGTAAAAAGGAATGTAGACTATATAAAAGTGAAGGGCATTTTTAGTTTGATTGTAAAAAGAATAAGCAATATAATGTTGAGATGATAAAGAATGTACTGTATTACCTGAAAGTAATGAGGAAGTGGGAGGAGGGGGAATGGTGTTAATGAACAGGAGAATGAAATAATAAAAGATTACTTAGATAAAATGTTATATTTTAGGAGGGTGAAGGTAACTGTATTGAGAGTATTGAAAATGAAAGGTAAGAAAAATAATATTTAACAATACATTACCAAAGATTAAAAAGAAAGGTATGGAGTAGTTTTAGATGTGTTTCAGTTTATTCAAATAGTGAAAATCTGATTCTGAGGATCAAGGAATAGACGTACCTCAACTCAAAAAATATTAAATTGGGGAAAGAATGAAAATAAAAAAAAATTTAAATGCTTTCTTTAAACTTAAAACATAAGGAAAAGTAATAATTTTAGAGTGCCTTCAGTAAATGTGAATAGTGTTATTAATATTTTAAGAAAGATGGGGATATTGGAGTGATGTGCTAAATGTGATGTAGATATTATTCTTATAGAGGATTTTTAAGAGTCCTGACAAGGGAAGAAAGGTTGCAAATAGAAAAATTGTGGGATGAAAAAAATATGGAATTTTGTTCTGGAGTGTCTGTATTGTGTAAAAAAGGGTATTGTCTAAAAAAAGAGATTACACATAACATTAGTAAGGGTGGGAAGGTTAAGTGGTGGGGATGTGAGGTGGAGAGAATATTTTCTAGAATTATAGCATTATATGCATATATAAAAGGCAAAGAAAAAAAGAATCCATTTAATCAAATATTAGATTATATGGTGATTTAACAAGAAAATTATTATTGTAGGGAGCTTTAACTGTGACTTAAGGGGAAATGTAAAAAGAAAGATGTTAAAAAGTACAAGAAGTGATAAAATGTAGTAAGTTAACTACATAGAATCAAAGTCAATGGACATATAGAAAAGGAGCAATTGGATCTGAAATGAAGTATTTTGTGCTATCAGAAGTTTGGGTGTAGCAGATGGTAATACAGTAAAGACAGGTTTTTGGATCATTTAGCAATATGGATGGAGGTGATAGAAGAAAGGGTGTATATTAAAATAGGTAAGGGAATAAAAAGAATAAATGAGAAATTATAGAATGAATTTGGAAAGTGGTAAGCATCGCAAGTAAGGAAGGATCATATAGCCATGAAGGATTTTCATAAAAATGTATATGAATGGTGTATTGAATTTAGAAAAAGAAGAAGAAAGTGTTTTTTACAGTGGCAGGATGATGTAAGAAAGAAGAGAAAGTGAAGTATAGAGAGATGTATAGAAATGAATTACAGAATTTAGAGCAGAGTATAAGAGAGTACTGTGATAGAGAAAAGTAAATATATAAAAAATCAAGAAAATATTAAGACATTACTGTTTAATCAGAGATATTATTTACAAGGGAGGAGGTGTCTGGGTATTACAGTAAAATAGTAAAGAAAGATATTAGTATAACAAGGGAAATGAAAAATGTACAAGGAGGGGTAAAAATAACACAAAAGCAAAATGTGAGTATTGTAGTACAGCATGAGAAAATATGTATAAGAGTAAAAAGAAATAATAAGGACAAATATGCATAAACAAAATGGAAAATAGAAACATTCTTCAATGAATTAAGGAAGAATTTGGAAAAGAAATTGCTATTAGTGAATTGGATGAAGTACTTAGGAAAATAAATGTTGATTCAGTATCAGGTCCAGATGTTATAGGGTATGAAGTGTACAAGAAATGAAGGGGTTGGCAAAGAGAGTGTTTTGTAAATATTTTGGACAAAGTGTTGAAAGAAAGGTTTGTTTATGATGAGTTATACAGTAGGATATTACAATTTATATGGAAAAAAGATGAAAAGAACAAAATAAAAATTGGAGACATATTACATTAAATTAAGTAATATAGATTATAGAATGTTTATGAGAATAACACAGAAGATAATGGAACAAAGGATGAAGAACAACATCAAAGAAAGTATATATGATGTGATGCCCATGCCCTGGCCCAGCAATCAAGGAGCCTCAATCCTCACCACTAACATCAGAGAGGGAGTATGAGAAAATGATAACAAGTACACACAGTAAAGTGCAATTTCCCTTAAGAGCACACAGAGATCACAGTCAGTCCAGGGCTAGTTGCTCCCTTGCTCTCCAAGTCCTCAATAAGACTCCCCACTGGCACAGCTATAGGGTCCAGATCTCAGCCAGCTGGGCAAGCTAAAATCTCCAGCACCCTCTCTGTCCAACCAGTGCTTCATGTCCCTGCCCAAGTAGCTGACACACACACACACACACACACACACACACACACACACACACACACACACACACACACACACACACACACACACACACACACACACACACTTTGAGGTATGTTTATACAACCACACAGACACTCCTGGGGAAGGCTGGGACATGTTCTCCAGCTGTGCCTCTTTTACCCAGACTATACGGTAGTACCACTAGCCATCACCCAGCTAATATTTATCAGCTACTCAAAGGCCCTTAAAAGGGTGTCCAATTATTACTGTGCATTATTATTATCCAATTGGTAAGTGTGATTAAATAGTCAAGGCTTATTAGAATGACTTGGTACAAGAGCCTTATATACATGCAATGTACTCTTAGAGCTTAACTTATCTCTACACAAAACAGCCACAGTTGAAAGGTTTTAAAATATTTAATAATAAATAATTAAAACCACAAGACAATACTTTCTACTATACAGTGCTAGTCAAGAGTTCAGAGATCACACAGAAATACTTAACATAATTCAGTAGTACAGTTCTGACATCACAGAAAAACAATTAGTCTAATATTTCTAGTTCCTAGCTATTTCTAAAAGAACACACAAGTCTAAGATAACTTACATATGAGCAATGCAGTGCTGTGAGTCAGATGGGCAAGACAAAAATGCTTAATAATCTCTGGTTCTCTCTGTTTAAATTGAAATTACAGTTCTGATAAACATTACATCATTCTTTACCCTTCCTGGGGTTCCCAGGCCAACAGAAACTAAATCCACATTCTTTTACAACTAGACAGAAACCAAAGCAATAAAAATACATTTGCATATTTAAATCTAGCAATCTAACTCTTGGTTAAAACAATTGAAATAATGTGCTAGCCCAGACAGAATGACTCTGAATCTTTAACTTCAAAGGAACACACATGAAATAATTTTAACTTCAAAGGACAGACAAGAAATGCTTGACTTTGCTTTCTTTACAGCAGAGGGTAATGTTGCTACATTGTTATAAGTTCAACATTTCACAGCATATTCTTTCATTTAAGAAAACAAATCTGTAATTCAACATTCATATTTACAAATGATAGAATTATGTATAAACTCCTATCTGGCTAAGCTGGCAGCCTTCACATATAGTATAAAAGGAAAGGGATGCCAGAAATTATTATTGGAGGTTCAAGAAATTGTGGATGGTATTATAAGTAAAAGAGAAGACATAAAATATATAGTAGCTGAAATTAGTAAGGCTATAGTATGATATGATGCTTTGTTGAATGTTATGTAAAAGTATGGAATAAGTAATAAAATTAATAGAGTATGTATATCAGCATATCAAAATAATAGTGAGAGAGTTTGTAGTGAATGTGTGGCTGAGTGAAGAAATTGGCATGAATTATGATATAAGACAAGGATGTCCCATGGGTGGGATATTGTTTGGATTAGTAACGAATACGACATTGAGCAAAGTAGCTTATAAAATGAAAGATGTTAAATATGTGATGCAAAAGGAAGTGGTGATTCCAATAATTCTGACATATGCAGATGCTATAGTTGTGGTTGCTAAAACTAAAATATGGATGAGAGAAGTGTTGGGTTGTCTGAATGGATGTTTACAGGAAATGGAAATGACTTTGAATAAAGATAAAAGTAAGGGTTTGGGTGATGTTAAAGTTGGAGGGGTGTATTTTTAGTGAATAAAAGTATCTTTGTTAGGGATAAAATATGGAAAAAAATGTGCAGCTATGAAGCAATGGCAGGGTTTGAAAAAGAAATGAAATAAATATGTCTTATGTGGAGGACTTATAGTTTAGTATTCAAGAAAAAGGTTTATCTGGTTAATTCTGTTTTAATGGGAAAAATAGCATACATGCCAAATGTCTATATCATCCCTGAAAACTATGAAAATAATGTGCAATTAGTGTTTTCTTTCATATGGGGTTTAAGATTAAACCCAGTGAAAAGAGTTGTGTTGTGTATGAGTGAAGTTGAAGGAGGATTGGGGTCATTAAATCCAGTTGTTTATTCTGCTTCTTTAAACTTGTATGGAATATTAATGTGGATAAATGAAGGGAATAAGAAATTAATAGTGAAAATGTTTAAATATATGTACAAAAAATTGGGGATATGATGAGAATAGGAAAAAGTGATGAAGATTATATAAATGAAGACATTTAAAATTATTGAGAAAAAACACTACCATGGAAAATAAAAACTGATGATATAGAAAAGAAAAGAAAGATATGATGTGATAAAATTACATTTTTTATGTAAATACATGGGAAATTTTAACAGAAAAATTGATAAAATCTATTAAAGTAAGGAAAAGTGGTGTACTAATACTGTAGAAGTCAGGATTTCCTATGGAGACTGGTAATAAATAAATTACCAATAAATGGAAATATGCCATAAAAAAGAAAGTTGAAATAGCATGTTTATTTTTGGGGAGGGTGAGACAACAGAGCATGTTTTAAAATGTAAAAGGGTGGTTAAACTCATGAAAAAGTTGAATGAAGAAAAACTGTTGAGGATATTAATGCTGTAAACAATATATATACAAATATGGTTATGTGCAGATATAAAAACAAGTAGAAAGAATATGTGAGAAGGGTAGGTAATAATTTATTTTATGTAATACGGGTTATTTGGAATGAAAATTTGAATTAATTTTGTTTAATGGGAAACAGATTTTGGCTAATATATTGTGAAAAATTATATTATGATTGTGGAAGAAGAAGTGGGGTCAATTATGGAAGATTAGTAATGATGATCTATATAGGAATGTACACATATACACTTGTAAATTTGTATATTTTGTTAATATGTAAATAATATTTTGTTTTTGTTGTGTTAATTAATGGACCCCTACTCTCTTCAATAAGTGCCATGGAATCTTTTACATCTATATGCACTACCACCAACTCAAGTAGATGGGATCTTGGGTTAATGTCTCATCGAAAGGACAAAACACTCAAGAGCACAGCACCCCCACCCCCAATGCTGTAATGTAGCTTTCACAATCCAGTCACTTGGAGTGGGAATAGAACCTATAGCATTCTGTTCTTTCAGCACCAAAGGCAAGTGTACTCTCTACTGGGCCAATGACACTGGCTTTTCTAAAGTTAAATTGCCTTCAAGTTGCAACTTCCAATGTACTTTTAAATCAGTTAAAGCAATTAACAGTTCTGTCTATAATTTGTTTATTTTTGTGCCATTAAGTCCAAAATGTCCTACTAGTTCATATGGTCACAGTACAAATGCTTCAATACATTCACCCTTTGCTTGCACACATCTGTGAAAACACACTGTTTAATGTATTATATTTCTTTTTATCACAAAATACTCATTGAGTTTGCTAATCACTGACTCGTGCAACACTCTTGCCGTCTGCAAATGGAGAGGAACTGTATATAGTCTCAGCATCATGACGTTGGCATAGAGAAGTGTATTTACCTAGATTTTATCTGTTTCTTCATCTAGTTACCACATGAAGTTATCTGAATCTCCTGTCATTAGGCAGACCAGCAAAAGGATTTCCAGAACTTAAGTGCTCTGGTGGATTAAACTTTGTCATGGAAAAAGAAACTTGATTTTTTGGGGCTGAATGGATTAAATTTGGTAAAATGAGTGCACTGAAAGATAAAACATTTGCTATTAGTGATTGTTTTTCACTGAGCTTTTGGAATCACATGAGTTGGTATGACCTGGTGTTATAACTGAGGCATTTTTTTAGTTTTTTCTCATCAAGATAATCCAGGCAAAATGCTAGAAGTTGTTTCTGATACTTGCTCTTCATTGGTTAATTGAGAAACGTTAGGATGCACTATCAGTTTCAACAAACAACTTTTAGTAGTAACAACATGGTAGCTTAGCATAAACAACACCATCATTTCACTATCTCATATGCAACTGACTACAGCTTAGAAATTGAAGTGCATTATTTTTCAAAAGGGCTACTTCGTATATGTGTAGTCACTTTATCAACTTTCTAGCATTTATTGCCACAGTCACTAGTAACAAAACAACATGTTAGTTGCTTACATCAGCAGTATTTATGAGAAACCAGCTGAAAGCTGGATGTGTAAAACAATGAAGCACTGCCACACATGCATCCACTTTTAATTAATGCCTGGTATATTTACATAATTATTGTCATTTGCCTAGATATAAAAGAGTGCCAAGAACCTTTTCTGTGAAAATCCATTATTTGTTTTAAGAGTCTTCCTGAAAAGCAAATTTATGTTACCAATTTTTAATTCTTTTCTATATACAACATAATGTATTCTCCTTTGCAAATGATAATATGAAGTTCTTAATTTATGTATTTAATGTTAAGTACACACTGTATACTGTGGTGGTGGTGCTGCGGTAGCGTTGTCGCGTCACAGTTAGACATTGCCCGTTTGATTTTCAGTTAGAGTGTCTTCTGTGTGGCGACATGCGTGAATGGGCGTCCCTTCATTGAAGGTTGTGCGTTAGGCCCAGCAAGCCAGCACGTAAGACTCTACTGCCAATCATTAGCGGACTGGAGTTCCGCTGTGGCGACCCCTAACCGGGAAAAAGACGCAAAATGCTAAGTACACACTGTATGCTCTTAGCATTGTTCTAATTTATTTGTGTATTCAAGCTGGAGCAGCTAGTACTGCAGACCATGACTCCATAAACAAAACTAACAGAGAGAAGTACATAAAAGCAAAACAGTACAAATTATAGTTTTATAGTACATCTTTTCCAAGGCATAGCTGCTCAGTGACCAAAAAGGACTTGAAGCTTGAATACATTTCTAAATGAAAACAGCTGCATGGGAAAATCATTTCCTGCCCTCTTTAAACACAAGTTTATTGTTTACAGTGTTAAAATAGAGCATAACATTTATACCATAAAATAGTTTGTTGACATTTCAGCCTGCAGGCAGGATGGAGCCATAATGTAAGATTATGTGTTGGTGCAATTCTAGGCTATTTGACACGTTTAACTTCCAGGGTGCAAATAATTTTAAAGTGTCTTTACTGCAGTGAAAACTCACATTGTTACATTTCAGCTACCCTTCTCCTGCTTCTATTTGATCTTAGTTTATTTTACTGTGTCATGCAACAAGCCTACAATTAAATTTAAATAATACAGTAGTACCTGTTCAACCTTTCAAAATGTAGCTAAAACTCACTTATAAATGACATTGTTGCTTGTGACATTAACAGCTTATTGTCATGGTAAACACTATTAAATAATAAAGTCATTTCAGATAACCAGAAAGCATTTTCGAATGTTTCTATATACAATTAAAAAACATTAGTAGGACAACTCTTGGAAAAAATCACTGTAATAATCAAAAAACATCCAAATGGAAAATGACAACAAACAGTCTTATTTATGATACTACATGGCATAGTGCAGAGCTTATTCTCAAGATTCATCTAGTTATTGATTCTCCTATATCAGCTTACCAAGTTCAGTGTTGCAGGGAAGCTGGAACCAATCCAGCAGTCTGTAGGTGCAAGGTAGACAGATTAATCTAGATAGCATGTTAGTGTATACAGAACACACACACACACACACACACACACACACACACACACACACACACACACACACACACACATAAAATGCACACCTACAGACAGAACATGCAAACACACGCACACAAAATGTCTCCCTCTTTACCACACACACACTTCACGTGCACATTTGCAAACAAAAAGTACAGACAATTTGGAGGCTTGCCAATTCAATAATTACATGTCTTTAGGTTTTAGGAAGAAACATCTTCACCAAAAAAAATATATCCAAATGTACATACAGAGGAGATGTAAACTTGACATAGAAGATACCCCAACTAGGAAATGAAGTGGATATCAAAGCTCCATTAGGGTATCAAAAGTTTGTATTAATGTAATTTGGCAAGTTTTGGATGGAGTAAAATCATAGTATAGCATGCTGTGCTAACAGCAGGTTTGGCCTTCTTGTCATCTTAGCATTTTCCAGACATAATTAGCTGTTCTGCTGTGAGACCTCTGTGACAAGGACATGTTTGATACTCACCCAATAGGGACAGCAATGTTTAGAGCCTGGTTGGAAAGAGACATATTGACGGTCATAAATCAATTGGTTAATGATAGTTCTAAAACTATAGACTATATAAACAAAAAGATTTATAAAGTCTTGGGAATCAGAAATGATAAAATCATCATTATCTGTATGTTACAGTAGATCCAAATTACAGTATGGAATAATAATATGGCATTCTTATGAGAAAAATAGCACTAGTAAACTAGAAAGAGTACAGTGGAGATATACCAAAGACACCCATAGATGTGAAAGTTTAAGTTATTATGAAAGATTAAAATACCAGAACTTGTACAGTGCCTAGAATAGATATATAAGAGGAGATTCTATTCAAATGTAAATGGAATTTAGAGAACTCTGTGCATGTTTGGGATTATCAAAGATTAATGGAGAATCATCAGACAACCTGTATGGGAGGTCCTTTAGGAATAATAAATGTACTAATTAGTTTTCTTAGAGAGTAGATGATGCCTGGAATAGACTACCAAAGTATATTAAAGCATGCATAGTTTAGATATATTTAAGAACAACTTAGGCATATATTATGGGTATTATTATTTGGGTATATTTGCAGACTGGAAGGACATTATTCTAAAATATTTGCCTGTATGACATACTAAACCTGGAACTCTTTAAAACAGATAGAACAACTGTTAACATTAATGCTTGTCTTGCATTTGAAAAGAGTAACTCTTGAACAGAAGGTCAAGTCTCAGATTTGTTGCTTGTGAGGCTACAACATTTGTTTGGAAATAGATGTTAGAGATAGACAAAATACAGTAAAACATTTAGCTACATCACATAGTGATAGGACCAGATAAGCTGATAAACTTTTATGTGCCATCTGTCTGTTAAAACTTGTTTATTTTATATTTCTTTATAAATACGCTTGTATATTTGATTTTACAAAGAACAATGCTTAATTTTGTTTATTTCAAGCAAAGCATAGCATTAGTCTTGAACATACCTATGAGCCTGTGAACCTAAAAGTTTGATTAATTTATATTCAGGAGCTTATAGATGATTTGTTTATTAGTATAAGGGCAAATATATAGATCTGGTGACACTTTAAGTGCTGACATCTTCTTTTTGAAGCATGCTTAAAGCAATTGCTACCAAATATTTAATAGTTGGCTTACTTTAAGAGTAAATAGCAACTGTGTTCTTGGTGTGCCAGACTGATATGGCTAAAGGCAGCATGTTACTGTGAAGTAAAATGAAAGGTGTAGGTATTGCAGATATAGCATTAACCCCTCAGGGAAACTGTGTGTGTGTGTGTGTGTGTGTGTGTGTGTGTGTGTGTGTGTGTGTGTGTGTGTGTGTGTGTGTGTGTGTGTGTGTGTGTGTGTGTGTGTGTGTGTGTGTGTGTGTGTGTGTGTGTGTGTGTTCATGTGTGCTCATGTGTGTTTTAAAATGTGCATGTGTATGTGTAAAATACTACTGAAAGACATTGGAATGACAGCAAGTAATGTTAGATTCCTAGGAGCCATTGACTGTAACTCTGCACTGCAGCTAGTCAGTGTAAAGTTTATTTTGGTTGTGGCACATGTTGACTATCAGTAATAGTCTTTTAGCCAATGTAGCAGTGCATCTTTATTATATACACTTAAGGTAAACCACCCCTTATATATTATTTGGTGGTCAGCAATGTAAAATGTAAGAAAGTGACTGCTGACCATAACATACAAATTTGTAGCAGCAGGTGTTAAAACACACATGCATTTATCATAGTATTACTATGAACTGCAAGGAGTCTGGATAGTTATATTGTGAACTGTGAGCACTGATGCATGTGAGCATGGTTGGCATACCTGGTATTACAGAATATATGGAACAGTGACAAGTGGGTGTGGGACATGGACGCACTTAAATATAGAATGTTCAGGAATGAAAGAAAATACATAGCTCTAGGTGGAGGAGCAACTTACAAAAAATATCAAATCTGAGTTCAGAGAAGATAAGACAACATGAATGAAGACAGGAATATGCAAAATCAAAATGTATGTTAAGTGTCCTCCTGGATAAGGTAGAACGGAAAGAGTGCTGGTGGAGCTGTAAAGTGTGTATGCCTCCATACCTGTGAAGAGAAGAGAAGAGAATGAGGAAGTGGGGAAGAGAATAAATGTGAAGGGAAAGAGGAAAAAAGTCATACTGTTGGGATCTGAATCTACCAGGACTCCAAGCTGTAGGAAAGAGAGGGCGTGAGTGTTGCTTAAGGTTTTGGACTAGAAGGAGGTCAGTTAGTCAGTATAGGGTTGTACCAGAAAAGGCCAGAATTCTAGATGTGGTCATGATCAGTACAGAGAGGGTCATGATATCTGAGTGAAGGTGTCATTAGCAAACAGTTATTATGCTACTGTGTGCTTTACAATAGAAGTGAACTGTGAAAAGACAAAGATAAAGCTGATAGTATGGATTAAAGGGGGATGGATTAAGATAAGGTAGAGGAGAGAGTCAAAGATGTGTTAGGGCTCTGGGAACAAACTGAGGCAGTAAAGGACCGGTGGGGAATGGTCATGTGTGGAATACTTAGTACTATGGGCTATGTACAAAGGTCTGAGTAAGGGACAGAAAGAGAGAAGGATGGGAGAGTAGATATACAGGAATGTAAGGCTAGCAATTACTTCAAAAAATGAGCATACAAGAACCAGAAAGAAGGGATGGTGAGGTGAAGAGATGTAGTACATAGAAACTAGGGAGGTACAATAAATAAGGTGAAAACATCTAGGTTGCAAGATGAAAGTGAAGTGGCAGAAATAGGAAGAGGAAAATGATTGATTTAGTTACACAGTAGATAGGAGGAAGGGAGGCCCAAAACTTGTAAGGTTGAACAAAGATCACAGTAGACAGGGGAAAAGCAGAGGAAGTGAATGAATACTTTCCACTAGTCTTCATTAAAGGGGTAAGAGGAGGGTTCCAAGCTGAAAGAATTGTAGAAAACAGCACACTGAGCAGCATACTGGCAATCCAGATAAAAAGGAAGGAAGTAGAAAATGAACCACCCATCCTTACAGAGTACAAGGACTGGATGACTGGATTGGCTTCCACCTGGGGACCTCAGAAATTCAGGAATCTGGTCACTATGCTGGCAGATCTCTTGGTGGCAATCTTTACAGATCACTAGTAAGTGTCTGTAGACTGAAGGACAGCAAGTGCGACACCATCATGAAACGGAGAAGTAGGAACATTTGAAAACATTTCAGGACTTTTAGCCTTATGCTTCAGGACTGAATGACAACAAGAGTTTTACTATCATACAAACGAGGAGTAGGAACATCTGAAAAACAATGGCAGAGAAATTATAGAAAGAATCTGGAGGCAAAAGCTTGTTACTTTCCTAGATGGTAATTATATCTAGGACTGTAACCAACATGAATTCATGGTCAGAAGGAGCTGTAAGTCAACATGATTCAGTTTTCTGACCATGTAATGAGAACATTTGATAAGGAAGTACTAGTAGACATGTTCTAGGTAGACCTCATGAAGTCTTTTGAGTATGTCCCCAAAATAGTGCTGTTAGAAAAACTGGAGGGGATGGGGACAGGGCCTTGACGGAGGAACTGGATTGCCACATAGCTGAAGGCTAGGACACAAAGACCGTTGGTGAATAGGATGCTGTTAGGAATGAGGAAAATGAGTAATGGAACACTGCAGTGTCAGTCTCGGGATACTATTAGTCAGGCATTTGTTTCATAAATATACGAAGGGATAAAGAACTTGAGTAGCCTCTTTTACTGGAAACACAAAGACCGTTGAAGCAGTGGAAAATAAGGGCAAGAATCTAAAGAAAGATACAGAAACTCTAGCCAAGTGGGAAGAAGGGCATCTGTTGCTGCATTCAGACAACAGTGAACCTCATATGAAGTATCACATGGAGGGAGATGAGCTGAGTGCAGCAGAATAGGAAAAGGTTTTGGAGTGATGTATAATTACAGCTAGACCGGACCACAAGGAATACATGGACAGAGCAATGGAAGTAACACAAAACACTAGGGTGTGTACTCAGTAAAATGAACTTCAGAATGCTTCAAACTCAGCAGGCCACATGTTGGGTACTTTGTGCAATTCTGGGGCCATAGGAGAGGAACAAGAAAGGTAAGAGAAGTATGAGCTAGAGAGGCAAGGATAGGATCAGAGAGTAAGACCAGGAACTTTCCTTACTAGACATTGGAGGGAGAACATGAAATGGGTGTACAATGTTCTATCATAGAGATGACAAGGGGACAATGATGTAAACAGGAAGAGTGGAGGGGTGAGAAGAAGATGCACGGTCAGTCTGCTATACAGACTAAGTACTCTTTGGATCTCTAAATGCACATCTTCAAAGGAAAGTTTTGGACCTGTACAATGGATACTGCAGAGAACAACAACAGCAGCACTGAAAAAGATATGTAGCAATTGTATAACGAATGTGAAGGAAAACGTAAAGGAAGAGAGGGAGAATGTTAGAAGCATTTAATGTCAGACTAGACTGACTTAATGTTCCTTCTGCATTAAGCAGATGTAATGTAATGCAGCTTCTCCCACTTTAGATGATTTGAAGCATGCAAGAAAATGCATGCAGATAATGCTGAAAAGTAAGCTTACTAATGGCTCTTAAGTTGTTGAATCTGTATCTGTGAACCTGGCATTGAAGCACTGTTGGCTATATACTTAATAACCCTGCATGGGGCAAAGTGATGTGCAATGACTATCAGGAAACAGACTCAAAACTAAAATGAAATTCTACTTAGAAAGAAACTCTGCCCTCAGGTACCTTAGAATGTATGAGAAAATCATTGTAAGTAACAATGTTAAAGACCATGGCCGAGCTTCATGAGATATTTAAGCACTGCACAGCAGAGTATGTGCTTTGCAAAACCATAAAAACTGCAGTTTTTGAGCCTAAGAGAATGCATTGTTGTGCTATGCTTTCCCATTCTACCAGTTGGCTGTAGTACAAAACTCATTAGTGGGTATGTATTCAAATAATCTTTCTCTGTAATGTTATGAGTGACTTCTAAATGTATACCTTATACTTGTGCAGAGCAAGAGTCAGATGCAAGCAAAGAAAAATCTATTTTTATTTTTTTTCTGTTATGTGTGCTTGCTGACCATCTGTCCTCTGCAGCAATCATTCATGTGTTCCCTGTCACCAGAATGAGAGCCAGTCATTGCAAAGCCATCATCCAAGCAGCCATGAGGCTTTTTCTTTTCATTTTTTTTTTTTTGCTCTAACCTCTCCTGTACTAGCTGGCATACCTCCTAATAAATGCAAGGGACTGTAATGCCTTCCCTTGTGAGATGTCTGTCCTCATTCATTATACATATCCTATGAAGTTTACTATGTATACATGATTTAGCACAGCCAAACACTCATATCTGGCTAATACATTGCATGTCATGTGCCTCTCCTGACAGTAGGGGCTGGCTTTGCAGTGGGCTACACTGCCTTTCTTTTCAAAGGACAGATAAGTTGGTATTGGTCACTCACTCACATCCACCCTGTTTGGCTCCTCCAGTGCTTAGGTTGCTATCCGATCCCAGACCATCTGAGTCACAGTCAGAGCTTTATTGAATCACAGAGCAGACATGCAAAGATTTTCTATGCATTATGTCCATCTGCCGTCTGGGTAGTAGGTCCAGCTGACCTTTACAACCTGTGCAAGCACAAATCACAGCTGGCTAGCATTTTTGTAGTCAGAACAAGGTGGAAAGAAATTCAGTAGTACTTATCATGTTGCCACATAAAAATATTATCCACTCTGCTAACAGTGAAAACTTATTGTATGTTAGCTTGGTGCAAATGTGCTCTGCTCCTGAAGAAATATTACAATTAGATGCAGAATGCAGCTGCTCTTCTTTTGATGAATCTCTTCTTGTCAATGAGGGATTTTCCTTGCACAGAAGCCACCATGATGAGCCTGCAAAGGGAAAGGAATTTTTTATTTTAACTCCAGGTGAGGGGTCAGGGTAACAAAAAGGTGTGGGAGGGAGATTAGAAGTACGGCAAATTAGTACCAGGGATGTGAGTGAAGTGGAACATCTTATATGTGTTGCTTGTTCAATGGTGTCCCTACTGTTTTCTGTACATATCCTGCTTAGTGTAGCTGGTCAGTACACAAGGCAAAGGCCACCATTATGCCATCAAATCTCAAAGTAAATTTATTTATTGAGTCTTTTGTGGGCAGGCCCTTAGAATATCTGTCCCATGTTGCACACTATGCAACATGCACTTCCTTGTAATTGCAGGGCATGTAATTAATAAATGCAACAAAATAAAGATATCTCCTAGAGCTGATGGCTTTGTAAACCACATTTGTGATGCATCCAATATTGATAAAGCCCATTTCAAATGAAAACATTAAGACAGGGAATAATAAAAAAAGTTCTGAGAAAATGGGTACCTATTAGAAAATGTGGTTACTTCATATTCCGTCTCCTTGCGGTAAAAATATCAAAACCTTTTTATGGTATCTAACAAATATTACTGAAGGTACAATTATACATTAGCTCATAATTTTTGTTGATTTTTGCTATTGAGAACCTCAACACCATCTACCACAGCAAAATGGAACAAGAAAACAAACAATCAAGACAGACTAGCAAGTAAACAGCTATCAGGTTAACTCTAGATACAGACCAAACTTCACTGTCTGTTATAAAGTAGTTAAACATCTACTAAACGAAATTTTAAAATATCTTCACAACATTTTCCCAGGCAATTCACACTGATGATGTTCGGGAAACAGTTTCAGAAGTGGAGAACATGTGATATTGAAGTGTGCAGGTGATATGATGCCTGTAAGATACACAGATGCACTACTATTAGTTACCAAGTGTGAAAGAAACAATGGAAATATCCAAAAATAAATAGGAAAAATCAGACTATGACACTTCTACAATGCAACCATTAAAAAATTGTTGTTTTGTTGTGTTACTTCTTGGAGAGTTACAAAATGATAGGTACATCCTGAAGACATCAAATAACACACATTTTGAAGGATAAGGCTTAACATAATTAGGATAACTTATTTAGCCATATACTTTACACCTTGAAGAAATACTGTCCCTTTCTCATTTTCCTGCCTAAAATAAATGTAAGTAAACAACAATGCATTTATTTGCATTATATGTTTAAGGCGGCACAGTGGTTAAAGTGGCACAGTGGTGTGGGCAGCATTGTGGTGAAAGAGTGACACAGTGGGGTAGCGGGGGTGCACAGTGGTGCAGCAGATAGTGTTTTCACCTCACAGCAAGAGGCTCCCCAGTTCAATTCTAGACTGGGTGCCTTCTGTGTGGAGTCTCCATATCCTCCCTGTGTGCATATGGGTTTCCTCTAGGTATTCCAGTTTCCTCCCATATTCCAGAGACATGCAGTAGGTGGAATGGCCATAGGTGTGAGTGTGCATGCCAGTGTGTGTTGTGTGGAAAAAACTACCATGGCAGGGTTAGCCACCCGGTGGAGTAAACCTTGGATATAGATGATTATCACTGTGAAGTGACACCCGAATCCCACGTGCAAAAATGAAAACAAGTGTTGTAGATGGATGGATGGAGGGATGGATAGATGGATGGATGGAGGGATGGAATAATGTACTTAATTCATTTTGGCTTGTAACTGTGTGAATTGACTGATCCGCCTAGACTGTCACAGCTCAGGAGAATATAAATAAGTATCATACAATAAAGGATCATTATTATTCAATAATGAGCATGCTGACTGGGCAGCCTAACCAGAGTACCTGTTATAAGTTGAGCATATACCAAAAGAAAAAAACATCTGGTTGCTGAAGTACCTCTGATTGGCCATACTTTCTACTGGCATATGCTTAATAAGAGATGGGGACAGAGCAAAATATGAGGATAAAATTTAATATGTTCTGTAAAACTAATGAATCAGAGGCATATCTGATTTTTCCCATATTTTTGAGCTGTCCTTCATACATTTTCTATTTTTTTAGATAGTAAAAAAATGGAGATACTTTTTTTCTCTATGTATTTTTTGCACTCCACTGATATACTGTGCAAGCATGGAAATGTAATTCCCATAATTACCATAGGCATGTGCAGTATATCAGCAAACAGATGACAACACAGAAAAAGATGAAAGTATGGTTATACAAAGACATTATTTAAGAAAGACAAGTAATTTATTTCTTAAATTATGTCATTGCATAACAGCAATAACCCACTCCTGGATGTTGGTATCACAGGATTTACCCACAGTTGCTTTATTTAATCACTTGGGCCCGTGTGAAAAAAAAAAAATTCACACCAATTATGGGAAAATCCTGTGATATCCACACCCAGTCATGGGCCTTTGCTACATATTAAACATAATAGATAATACTGCCTAAGACAAGACATAAAAGAAAAAAGCAATATTCTATTTCTAAGAACAGAAAATGGCCTACAGTTCCACCAGCAATGAGAAAGAATGCAAGCTGATTGATGCCATGGAGGTGGACTCATTACCTCAGTTATATCATGAGATTGGGGGAAGTCTGCCCTTAAGGAGAACAAACATAATGTGCTCTATTATTTTATCAATTTTATTTTGCATATTCTCACAGACTGAACACCATCTCCTCCCAAAATGCCTCATACAAGCTTTTTTTATTACTGGTGTTAAATCATTTCTAAGAGTGTTACATCTTGGTTTCTGTGTGTTAAAAAAATCCACAGAATTATTTTAATAATAGACATGCAGACTACAGACAGCATAAGCAGATAAAAATGTCTCTTAAAGCATAAATGTTATTTACAAGCAGTGTGCACTCGTATTGTCAGCTGCGTGCTTATTATCAGACGGATCTGTAGTCAATTAAAATTTAGGTACCATTTTAAATACTAGCTGAAATGTTACCCCAAACCTATTTTAATCTTAATAAAAAATATAAACTGGTGTATTTGGAAAATACACAGTGGGGCAGATTCACAAACTCCTACACTAAGTGCTGTTATCGTGTATTTGTCAAGAGTGCCATGCACACACTAGCTCTCTATTTCTTATTCATTAAATGACTCTACACTTAGCATACAGCCTCAAAACTAGGGTAAATGGCAGAATATGTTAAAGAAAGCATAAGTAGCCAAAATTATATGCTAATTAATTAAGCCAACATGGCAGAGCTATTCAGAAACCTATATAGTAATCATATACACTTAATGTAGCCATTTACCCTGAAATCCCAAACTATTTAGACTACAACTATAATTACACTTAGTAAAAATAAATATTAGGGGTTGTTGCTGTCATCATTAACCTGAATGTGACAACAGGCTTTAAAATGTTTATATCCTGTTTGACTTATCATGGACTGCACAAAACAGAAATTGTACACCAATACCGCATGGACAGGGAAACACTAGAGGAAATATGTAACCTCTGCCACCCTCACCTGAGGCCCCAGGGAAATTGTGGAGAACCTATCCCATTGGAAACAAAGGTATGTGTAGCATTACATATACCAGCTACAGGTATTTTCCAGAGACCCACAGGGGATATATTATGGGTGCCACAGACTTCAACCTCTAGAATATTACACCATTTCCTAAATGCAGTACTATAACATGCAAGGGAGCATATCTGTTTCCCACCAATTTTATGCAACAGCACATTTCCCTGAAGTTTTGGGGGCTGTAGATTGTGCATGCATATAAATATAAGCCTCACCTGGTGAACAGGAAAGGAGGTGAATTAACAGAAAAGGATAACACTCTATAAACTGTCAGATTATCTGTAATGCTCAAGGGATCATCTACAGTGTCTGTACAGGTAATCTTGGCAGTTTGCACCAATCACACATATGGTACAACTATGAGCTGTACACAAGGTTTGCTAGGGGTGACTTTCCACAAGGGTATCTCATTGGTGATGCCGGTTATGCACTGTAACCTTGGCTCATGGTACCCATGAGGAACCCACACAGCCCCACTGAGCAAGGCTATAATGATGCCCATACTCAGACTAGGACTATTATAGAATGTGTGGATATATAATGATGCCCATACTCAGACTAGGACTATTATAGAATGTGTGGATATATAATGATGCCCATACTCAGACTAGGACTATTATAGAATGTGTGTATTATAGAATGTGTGCTTGATTTGCTGAAATCAGATTTCCTTTGTCTAGACACATCAGGAGGTGCACTGCAATATGACCCAGCAACCTTTGACCAAATATTCATAGACTGTGCCTTGTTGCACAATATAATTCTCAGGAAACAGCTTCAACAAGGACAACAAGGGGCAGGACTAGCAGCTCTAGCACATACCAATGAGAAGTCTGAGGAAGACCGACCAGCTGCAGATGGTGCTGGCAGATATAGACATGCACAATATGACACAACACTGGCTAATAAGCAAAGGATAGCACACACACATTCACTGCCTAAATGAAAACCTAAGATCTTAAGCACGTACACATATTAAAACTGATGCCTGCAAAAGTCCAAAGGCTTTACATAACCATATAATAGTTGTTTTCTGTTAGTATCAGACAGAGACATTCCCCAAGGATACATCTTGTAGGTGCAGTAGTAACAAGGAAAGTGTTGAACCTGTATGGAAAAAAGAGGTCTATTACTGATTACTCTCACATGCAAGTACTTATATGTCCCTAACTGGGAACATGTTTCAGCTGCACAGTACTGTCAGTTAATACCTTATAACTGATTTGCAATATATAGCTATGGATTTTGCCCAATACTGTGCATCAAGCATTTCAATTGACCACTGTACATAAACCAGTGAGCAGGTTAATGGTACCATCATTTGCACAAGTACAACAATAAGCAATACTTAAATATCTGCTTTGACTGCATTAATAAGACTACTAACAGAAATACAATGACAGTGAATAATTATATAACCGATCATTCACAACTGAGTAGAAATGATCAATAAAAACATTTCTTCTGAAATACATTTACATTAAAGAAATATTCTGAGTATGCGAGCATTAGCTATGGACTCCATGCATCAGCCATATATGCAACCAGCCCTAAGTCACAAAGAAATGTACAAAGGGCAGGGCATAAGATGGGAGTGGAGGGTGTTACAGGACAGCAAGCCTGACACCAAAGACTTGAGTGAGAGCAAGTAACAATCATTTATTAATTAAGTAACCAATTGTAAGGGTCAGTAGCAAGATATGTGTATCAGTCAACAGTAGTGTTTATATAGTGTGTGCGTGTGAGATCCATGCATTGTAAAGTAGTCAGTTCAATGCCGTCTCCCCCGACTACAAG
This sequence comes from Protopterus annectens, assembly GCF_019279795.1. NCBI lineage: Eukaryota > Metazoa > Chordata > Ceratodontiformes > Protopteridae > Protopterus > Protopterus annectens. Next base: position 1,068,477,676 of record NC_056727.1, read on the forward strand.
AATTACCTCTGCCAGGAGTTGCACTGCTAGTTCCATGGCCCTGACAAAAAGTCCAAATGCTACCTGAATGTGAATGATGTCAGCTGGATGATCATCAAGACTATGTCTAGGAACAAGACCATATGGCTTGCTACATCTGAGTGTGGATACCCACAATCACTAATGGAGCAGTGGAAGTAGTGTCACTATAGGAGCAGGATTTTGGAAGACCATGTTGGCCAACACTGGACAATACAGTGGCTCTCCGACCATGTGGATGCTGACCCTCCACCAGCAGATGTTTCAATACAGACAGTCCCCAATCCAGTATATCATTCATCCTGTCAAGGGAGTCACCCACACAGTTCAGTCAGTCACAAATGTCAGAATGCACAGAGTTTAGTATTCGCACTTTCTCTTCTGAGGCCCTGGTGAAAAGTGCTTGTGTCTTTGTGATGGTCCTATACATAACTTTGTGTGGCAGCTACTGACACAACCAACATCATAAAGAGGGTGGATAGCAACTTAGTGCCTCTACCAACCCCCCTATGTGGCACTTCACCCTTACAGTGGCTACATGGAGAATCACCTAGTTCTGCAACTGGAGTATCCACACTAGCCTGATCAGCTTTCTTATCCTCATCCTCTATGTCTGAGGTCTCTTCATCATATGTATGTGTAGGCTTTATATGGAAAGGGGATGTTGGAGGCAGAACCTCAGTGTCTGACTGACCCTCTGCACTTCATGTCTGTACCCCTTCATCGCTGCCATCATCATCAGTGTCTACCAATACTCTGACATCAGGCAGTAGGATTTCCACAGTGTCACTGGCAGGATCACCTATGATAAGTAATCAACACAAAAAAGAGAGAAACAGAATACAAACTGATCAAATTTATGTTACGTAAAACAAATATGTAATGCAAAAATGAATTTCTTGTATACATATATCTACCTTAAGTACATTAATAAGAATAAAAAAGATGCCTTACCATGTGCATTTGGTTGTGCAAACTCAGAACCAGATGTGCCTACATAGAAGAAAGGGAGATGAAACATGGCTGATAAGCATCACAATTAAAATTACACAAGAAACAAAAAACAATCCCTTTGACAGCTGTAGAATAAGAAACATCTCATACAACAGTGTGATGTCCAGTTTACTTCCCCCCTACTTTTCTGCCTCACTCTCTCTCTCTCACCCCACCCTTCTTGTTGGCTTTTCATACATAAGCAGGTAGCAGCCAAGTCAATTGCCCTTCCTATCTCCATACTTATAAATCTCTCTTTAACTGAATCAAAAGTCCCTGCAATCTGGACAAAATTCTATACTATACCCATCCACAAAGGAGGTAACTCCACAGAACTGTCCATCTTCAGGCCCATAACTATTTTATCCCCTCTATCCAAAATATTACAAAAATGCATACACAAACAGATCATACACTACCTTATTCAAGAAAATCTATTTACACCTACTCAACATGGTTTTCGCCCTAAACACAGTACCTCTACAGCCCTCTTATCCTTCACCAACACCATCTCCCAAGCCAGAGATGGTAATAAACTGGTCTCATGCCTATTCCTTGACCTCTCAAAAGCATTTGACACAGTGTCCCTCCTACTCCTATTAGCCAAACTCTCTGACCTCAGTCTTTCGACTTCTACTGTTTCCTGGTTTGCTAGCTACCTTAGTGACAGACACCAGTCTGTCATTTGGCTCTCTTCTCTCTCCCCTTCACTCCCAGTCAAGCAGGGGGTACCACAAGGCTCAATTCTTGGTCCTTTACTGTTCAACATCTTTACCAATCATTTGTATACTTCTTGTACACTAGTCCTATATGCAGTATCCAGTATCATCAACATAGCCGATTCCCTTCCTGAACTTAACACCATTATGAAAAAATCCTTCTTATAGGTAGAAAATTGGCTATCAAACAATCATCTAATCCTAAATCCTAAAAAGACCAAACTCTTGCTCTTTCTACCCAAAAGTTATAGCCACCTTAAATCTACTTTCTCAATATCATCCCTAAATAACACACCTATTACAACTGAATCTCACACCAAACTACTGGGGGTCATAATCAATGATCAGCTCAAATTTGATATATACATTCTAAACAGCATAAAAAAAAAACAAACAAAAAAAAAAATAGAAACTTGGACTTCTTTACAGAAATAAAAAATACCTATCAAACAATGCAAAAATCTCCCTTTCCCATGCCTACTTACTTCCAACCCTATTCTATGGCTCACAAATCTTCATTAATCTTCAGACCTCTCTTTTAACTAAACTGGAAACCACTTACAACAAAGTGGCCAGATTTGCCACCAGTCAGCCCTACTATTCTCACCACTGTCTCTAGCTTGAAAGCTTACACTGGTTAGAATTTCCCCACCAACTACTTCTGTCTCAGCTTCAAATCATACATTCCATCTTGTATCGACCATCCTTCTGCCCAAACATCTCCTCACTTTTCTCCATTTACACCCATTCATGGACTCTCCGAAGCAAGGGTCAAATATACAAGCCTAAAAGTAATACTGTGCAAAACCTTTACAGTTACTCCAATGTTCTTTCCTGGAATAAACTTTACCTAAATATTAGAGTATTAAGCACCCCCATCATTTCAAAATGGCCACCAAAAATTTTCTACTTTCTTAGAAGTACCTGAACCTGCCATGCTCCTTAAAACTTGCCTTCCTCTCCTCTCTTGCTCCCACTACCTCCCCCTTTCCCCACCCCATCTACTCATCAGTACCATATGTTTACCCAAATAGACAAGCACTGAGAAGTGTTACCCACTAACAGCTTGCAACTGTGAATGATTAGTTTGGCTGCAGGAACAATGAGTGCTTCACAGTCAGTCCTCATTCATGTACACTTACATACTTTCTTGTAAGTCTCTTCTCCCTGACACACCCTCAGTGAGTACATTATCAAGCAACATTCCTAGCATGTGTTTGAATTGTTTATGACCACACATTGTGCCTCTGAGTAAAATCTGACTGTAAAGAAGTACATTACTCAATGAAACAGATATCAAAAGTAATGCAAATCACATAGCAGTCTTGTTAGAAAAGCATAGATAAGGATTGATGCTCACAAAATAAAGAGAACAAAAGAGCTGCAGTGTTGCAAATGTTTGTTTTATATTGTGTGATGAAAGATTAGCTTAACTGTTGTCCATTCATCCACACATCTAAGGGCAAATTAAAAAGAATTACTTTCAGAACTTGTATATGTTGCACCTGTAATGTGAATTGATACAATGTCACATTTTTAGTATATGTAATTTCATTTTTGTTCTTTCTAGTATATGTCTATTGTTGTGGCATATAGTGATAATAATCTCAAGTGTGTGTTGTTAATGCCCTGGTATGATGGTTGATATCTAGAGGGGGTGATATTTGTGTGAATGCAGTGATGTTTAAGGAACATACATTCATGCTGCAAAACAACAAAGTTGAGGAAACATCACAAATGTTCATATTAACTACTTATTTCACAATGTTTCCTTTATTTAATTCTTTTTTTTTCTCTTCATCCTTTGCATGTCATTTGTAATTGCACACTCTTGACTGGTAGTGGCACCTAGCATTGAACAACAGTTCACTTCCTAATGTAAAAACTGGCAAATTTAATTTGGAATATCATCAGCAGCAAAGCTGGTGCTGGTATACTTTCGCCAGCACTCTGGACAGTACAGGGTGATGAAATTCTACCTGTCAGCTAACTATCTCTGTGGCACAATGTGTAAATTAAGTGAGCTTCATGAAAGAATCCACATAATACAGGGTACAAATCTAGTTTATGGATATTTTTTATGACTGGATTCAGAATAAATATTGACATCCAATGTTGTATATGAGACGAGCAAGCTAAAGCTTTTGATAAACTCTAAAAATCTTACCTGTACTTCATGTGAATTGATATTGGAAAGGTGTTATTATAAACTCATGTGCACTCATTACTGATAACAGTATGTGCTATGGATGTTGTCACATATGACATTTTGTAAAGTGCGATAACATAAAAACAGTAACATGAGTAATTTGGACATATGTGATATATATGTTGGAGAACTTATCCTTATCTCACAAGTACTCATCATGGCAGTAATACATTATATAGTAAAATTTGATGACATTATATATACTGTGGCAAGAATAACCTCCTGTCATTCTTTGTATGCCCCCTTCAGAACAATCGGCATTATATGAAATCCTGATGATATGTAACCTAAATGCCACTTGTGATGCGGCAAGTAGGTGTGAAAAGAATGAATGTGTCATGCTAATGGTATAATTGCCATGTTTCGTACTATATATATATCCATTAAATGTGTTACTGTACAGTAAATGCATTTTTTTATTTTATTTTTATATTGCCTTTTGCATTTGCATTCCACTTGACAGAGTGCAAACACAGTTCACTGCTAAAGGAAAAAAGTGAAACATTTAGTTTAATCTGCCTTCTGTGGTGCAAACTAGCCTGGCACTGGTGCACAGTCATCAGCACTCTGAATACTACTGACTGAAGAAAACTCACCTGTCAGGTAACTTTCCCTGTAGCAGGGAGTGTAAGTGAGGTGAGTTTACAGAAAGAGAACAGTTTATGCAGGTTTTATGGGGGATGTGAATAAATATTGAAACAAATTTTGATATATGATTGTGTTGTTTGAAACTCAATTATTGTAAGTATTGCTAACAACATGTGAGCTATTCTCTGCCCTTTCCCATTATTACGTCACTCACAGAAATGCAGTATACATGGATTACAGTATATAGACATTATCAGAGAAGTATGTAATTACAGGGGACAAGCACAGTGCTGTTACATTGGCCTGTCCAGATGTTTGCATTCATCCCAAAACCTGTAATACACATTAGCTGATATTCAAAACAGTGAAATTTTAGTACTTACAAATGTGCATTTTCACATCTTTAAAGTCAGACTTATCCTGTGGTGCTTGTGATTCATACTGTGTTCTCTACTTTGCTTAACTAGTTAAGTAGGTGGTGGTTCAAATCTGACAAGGGTGAATGTGTGTGTGTGTGTGTGTGTGTGTGTGTGTGTGTGTGTGTGTGTGTGTGTGTGTGTGTGTGTGTGTGTGTGTGGTTTTAATGTCAGGTATGTTAAGCTTCAACAACAGAGATAAAGCTTTAACTTTTGACACAACTCCCTCTACACTTTACCCCTTATTTAACACAAACATCTTCTCTATAACACACTAATGAAGTTATCCTATCAAAAGTGCACTCTCTCCCCTTAGGGGTCAGATTTCACCTGTGGTATGTGATTCTTACTGCGTACTCTAGATTGGGTAATTAGGTAGCTGGTTTGAATTTGACAGTGTTAAAGTTGTGTGTGTGTGGTTCTGGGGTCAGATAAGTAAAGCTTTAACAACAGATGTGCTGTGTTCCCTTCCACTTCCACTCATGAGGAAATTTTAACTTTGATCACAGTTCCCCCTGCATTTTTTCCCCACTATTAACATTAACATCTCTACAATGAGGTCATCCTGTCTAACATGCACACACTGTCTCTCTCTCCTTAAGAGCCAGGCTTTTTCTGCTCAGCTTGCAGTTAATACGATGTTCTCTAGATTGTGTAACTAGACAGGCAGGATGTTAAAATCTCACAGTGTTTCATGTGTGTGTGTGTGTGTGTGTGTGTGTGTGTGTGTGTGTGTCTTAAATGTCAGGTATGTATAGCTTTCTCAACATACCTACTGTATCTACTTCCACTTGGGGGAAGAACTTAAACTGGGAGAGGACTCCTCTATCCCCTTATTCCCACTTTTACTACAAACATCCTTGCTGCAACACACTGATGCGGTCATCCTTTCATAAGTGCGCTTGTCTCATTATAAAGGTCAGACTTCTGCTGCAGCCCTTGCTGTTAATACTGTGTTCTCTAGGTTCTGTAACTAGATATGTAAGGGGCTTGACTCCAACATTGCTGAAGTAGTGAGACTGTGTTTACTGTCATGTACAATTGACCCTGTGACAACATCCATGAAGTAAATTCCACTTAGGAGAAATATGAGCCTTAAGAGACTATCAGAGGGCTACCCTATAAATCTGTAGTATCCCCAGACAAGACACAGTTTTGGAAATAATGATTACATCAAGCTTTCAAAGCAGAAGTACCTCACAGGTGTATGTGACTTATCCTGTGGCTGTTGATACTGTGTAATTAAATAGGTAGGTGGTTTGAATCCAGTAATGACTGATGACTGTGTGTGTGTTTGTCTATCATGCTATGTAGAGAAGGCTTCTAATGCATATAGGATGTGTAGCTGTGTAGTGTTATTACGTTCTTGCACTACTTCCCTTCCTTTTACCAAAATGCATCTCCCTATTACACTATGGTGATGTCATCCATTCAGATATGCAGTCACAATTGCAATCTAACATCTTGTGTGGTACGTATGATTCAGGCAATATTCTGTACCTTGTGATCTTAGGTAGTCAGTTGAAATCCAACCATCACTCCTTAGACTCAGTTGTGTCAGTATGACCATGAGTCTGCAGGTACGTGTATCTGTATAGCTGGGGATACCTAGTACCAAGAATTTCTGCTCATTTTTCACAGGGAAATGCTTTATTTAATACTGGTTATGCCATCTGATGAAATTTGGCTTTCCTAAGAGAATTACTAAGTCTTCTCCTGTTGTATGAGGACATGAGACAATATTCTGTGTGTTGGTGCCTTATTAAGGCATATGTTTGAATCCATGATTATTGACATAATGTGCATGATTGCTTTTCTACCATCACTGTGACAACTGCATTAAACACCATGTGTGTTTGGGTATACCTAACATCAGGCAATGTTCTGTAACAAATAGAGATACAGCAACAGTCTTTTAAAGAAATTACAGGCACACATATTCCTTGCAGCAATAACATGATGTTATGCCTTCAAATTAACAAATATCTCACAATTGTAGAAACCATCACACCATGGCACATTCATTCTTCACAACATCATGTAGTTTCTGTTGTCACATAGTCAAATGTTCATAACCCTCAATGACTGACTATGTCTTCTTATGCTGTTATGCATTAATGATGTCCACCACAGTGACAATGTAAGGACTTCACCTAGGTGGAGTCTCACAGCTGTGTTAAGACTTCCACTGTGGTGCATGTGATTCATTCACATGTCATTAATCGGTGGACTTACATAGCTTGCTATTCAATTCCAGTGAAGGACAACATTATGTGAATGTATTGAAGTTACACAAACAACAGCGCACCAAGTTATTAGTATCCATTTTTATACTGAACAGAGAAATATAAACACATTTTTTAATTTTGTGGCAGTAAAACAGTTGTCCTCGAATGTCGTGGTGTGAGTGCTCCTGTGGCACATGCATCTAGTACTGTCTTGTGTAGCATATCTACACAGATAGAGCACGGTTCAAGTCTTGGATTGTGTGTGTACAAAACAACGAAAAAAGCTTCCCTGTCCATGAAACACTGATAATGAACTGCTCATAGTTGTGTGAACATTAATATAGGTAACTCTTTGTTATCATTCTGACAAATGAGTATTGTACAAATTATCATCAAATGCTCTTTCTTACTTCACACATTCATTTCAGTTATTTGCAACAAGATTAATTTCTATCTCCTGTGGCAGACACAGTCAATTCACAAGTTAATAGAGTGTGTAGCATGATAGGCAGGGGTTTGAATCTGATAACATCTGTCTGTCAGATAACTGTATCAGACAGGAGTGGCTTAGGCAAAGAAAATAGTTATGGCACAGTCAGAAGGAAACATTTTGAAGGCCTCATGCTCCAAGGTAGGGGATCCATACCTATGGCATCTGGGAAGTGCTGTAAGCCCACTGCAAAAGGCACTCCTGTGCCTATACGCTAACTCAGTCACCACACACAAATGGTATGCGTATTTCTGTAGATTTCTGTGTTTGATACACAACTTTCTGATATCAGTTCTGGCATGTGTTTCAGTCTGGCAAAATGCAAATGTTGAGTATGTCATTGATTGCTCATAGGCATTACTTATTTTCCAAATAATAATGCTCTGTATTGCATGTCTCCATCCAAACATTTATGTATTAGTGTAATCCTTTTCTTCATACTATAGAACTTTATAGAACATGATGACTTACTTAACATTTGTTACTGTATGGCATGATGTAAGATCCTCATAAAGTGTGATTGGACCTGTCTAAGGACACTTTCTTGTGTGGTGTGTTGTTTACATGCTGCTGACATGCTATCATGGCAGTGTGCACTGTCATTTCTTGTGAACATGCCCAGTATAATCATGTAGTAGATGGGCTCCATGGAGTCCTTTAACTAATGAAATGTCATCATAGCTGTTTTGTCATTTGTCACTTGTATATTTTTAGTGTTATCATCCTACTTCTTAGGATTCACATGAATATACAACACAAACTTGTATGATACATTTTTAAAGGTAATATACTCTCTCTTTAATATAGTTGCAAATGACAACAAGTGGGTAAAGCATGTCCCTATCTGATGTGCATGGCATGAAAGCTGTAGGGTTCATTTTTCCTTGTTTATACAAGATAAAGTAGAGAACACAGCAATACTGTCAGTTAGCACACATACATTCCTGTGTATACGTGTCATATTCAATAACTGCAGTCAATGTGATTAGCCCCTAATGTATTTACTGTCTGCTAATTGTTAACATTTATATTACATTTACTGCTCTTTGCACTGTTGCTTTGTGTCCCTCTCTTCTTTTATTAGCATTTGTTTAGTGCATGGGTCAAGAATTGTGAACAGGATTAATTATTATTACATCAGTATGGGATTACTTATGTTAAAATGTTTCTTTGTGACATAAGCACATTAGAACTGCATTAGCTGTGTACATTTCCTCAGTTTACCCTCTCCCCTTACTTATCTCTGCACTAATCCCATTGTATTCTGTGTACTTTCTTCCCATTTAACTTCCCCTGCATCTTAAATCTTTCAATCAACTTGCCCTTACTTTGTATAAGCTGTCCACGGCCCTTACTTTGTATAAGCTGTCCACGGCCCTTACTTTGCATAAGCTGTCCTTGGGTGCTTATATAATACGTTTGCCTACAGGCAAGCCATTTGGTTTACATTGTGTGCTTGAGCTTCCCTACACTTTTCATGGCAGCCAACACTACTGCTAGCCATGCAAAGGTGTATATAAATGCATGAGCTGAGCAGAGTGCATATTCAATGAGCACTGTTGCTCATCATGGAAACACACCTAATTCCTGCAGGCTTTACAAGAAACCTACACGATTGCTAATGAATCTCAATGAAAGTATGAAAGATTACTAACCAAAAACAGAAAGAAACTATGAATTATACATGGGCACAGACTGAGAATGAACTCTGAATCTTGGAAACAATTTTGTTATAAAATTTGGAGAAGAGACTTTTGGCATTGTCAGCAACAAAAACAGAGAAAGAGAATTCAGGAAAAAAATCTTAACTAGAGATGTGCATCAAAGCTTCTGAGTAAGATGGCAAAGTATGATAAAACTATTTAAAAATATGGCAGATAACCTAGTTCACAATTTATTATAAAAATCAAGCAACTTCTGAAAATGGCAGGTTATAAAATATACTGTTTTATAAATAATCTCCAATGTCTCATGCATTACTGTAGAATGACTGTTTTACATCCTCTTTGACTGCACAGAAAATTTGATTAACCTGTATGTACATACACCTTACATGTTCAGATAATTGTCTGACATTAAAGAAAGTGACCAATCAGGCTGGAACTGCAATGTACAGTAATAAGGAGCTTTGCCACTGCACAAAAACTGCTAATTATACAATATCTATTAAAGAAACAGAGAAGTGACTGATAGTTTGGGGACGCTAAGCCACTAAACCTTTGAAAACCGGAACAAAGCAGCAAGGAACATATGAGATCAGACTATACTGGCTGACTTACCTATCTCTTATATGAAATATAAAAAAGTAAGGAAATATGAAATATTTGTAATATCTGTCAAAATGTTCAGTACTTAATCAGGCAGATGTGTTATTACTCACATGATAAAGCTATTACCATGACAGCCTTCTAGACAGAGGTGCATTTCCTGTCTGGGAGATCTCCAGTGTTTAAAGGCATATAGCCCAATATACTTTATGCCTTTTTTCTAATTTCAAAATATGCTATTTTATGAATAATCTCCAAGGTCTCATGCATTACTGTACAATGACCATTTTATATCCACTTTAACTGTGCACAAAATATGCCACTTTTCCACCAAGTTAGATCTCTATTCACATTCAATAAGCATTTTGATGAATGCAGGTTTCAGTATTAGGATCAAGTCTCAAAACTGTCCATTTATCTGTCTACTTTAATCAACACTTTTGAATCTAGATTTTTTTTCTAGATTTGTTCTTCCTTGACTTCTGAGTACTCTTTGGATCAGTTCTGGTAGCGTTGATACTGTTTAAGATATAGTAGGGATAACTTTTTCATATGAAACAGTTTCACTTGGCTCTAGTACATCATTTTACCTTGATATTTTGTTAGCTTGCAAAAAAGTCTCTAGACTAGATATTCGTGTTACTTGTTAAAGAGAGACCATCTGCTTCTTCTGTATAACTGACCATCATCTCCTTCAACAAAATGGGATCTTGGATCAACTGCTCAAATAATTATTGCAGCTTACTACAACTTTAGGCTGATGATTGTACCAAATTGCTAGATTCTCCCTCTGTGTTTCTTTTATGCAGTTCTGAGAGCCTTCTGCAGTGCTTTTCATAGCATTTCATTTTCCTTTGCCAGTTCCCTTCTAATATCTTTTTTATTATGTCTTGTTTCTAGCATTATAAAGACTGTGGTCATCTGTAATTTGTTTTCTAATCTTCTTCCTGTCAGTAACTGAGATTCTGTAATGTGATATTTTTTATATTCCAAACCCGATACACAACAATCCCCATATCCCCATAGCTACTACCATACCTTTTCATCTCTCCCTCTCTTCTCTCTATTTTTTTTTCTTTCCTCCTCTCTGCTACAGTTGAAAGACTATGTAATTACATGAGATGGTATTCATAGTCCTTTGGTTTGGACTTGTGTAGCAGTTATTTACGAAAGGCACCACTATGCCTATATGTTAATTCAGTGATCGCAGGGTTTTTTTGTAACAACTAAGTGAATGCAAAGACATTTTAAAGACAACACCTAATTGTGTTAAAAGTGCAAAGCAGCTGAAGTTAACCCTTACGTATGCATGACGTACGATTTGAAAACTGCTTTGTCAGACATTACTCTTAAAGTTGCATAGATCTGGTTTTGCTTCTATGCTTTACTTTTGTTATATTTATTTCAGCAATAAACCTCAATATCATGCATTAATCATTTCATTAAGCATATCTTTTGCAGTATTGCGTTAACAGATTTTTTTCTACTTTTTTTTTAGACAATTCTTTCTCTGTGCGTGATTATGAGCTGTTATTAACTGTTGAGTGATTTAAGGTGATGAGGTTGATTATACAGGATGGCATTAATTATGCTTCATGATTATGCAAAAAAAAACTTAATCAGTCTCCAGTTTCCATTTTCTAATCATCGGAACATTAGAGAATTACTAGGGCAGTTTGCATGTTCATGCGTACAGCTGCGATCTGCTTGGGTCTGTGGCTGACTCTGCTGCTGTCTGCAGTTTGTTCACAACTATCCAAGGACTGCTTCCATGGATTTGTTAACTTACATGCTCACATGTTACTGCAGTTCATAGAGATGAAACATTACAAAGCCTTACCTTCATACAACATGAGTAAATAACCTTCATTTTACATGAATAAATGTAAGACTACCATATTAACTTGCAATCACCCTGATTAGGCAGCAAATGATTTAGGAAACTTACTGAAGTAAGTAATGAATAGAAAATATGTTAGAAATTATTACCAAGCAGTTCATATCAATATTAGATAACTGTGTTTACTAGGACAAACATGTATTTTATTGATTTTATGTTCAAATTCAGATGATGTGTGTGATTTATTAGTATGAATTCATGGCACCAGTACTGGGAATGCATGTCTGTAGAGGCCATGAGGGCAATGTGAAAGATACTTTTGGCTTTCATTTTGGTAGCACCTAGTGAGCTTATCTAAACAGTCCTGCCTTGGTTTGTGATTGACTGTGCAGTTGCCTGAATTTTTTATTAATTTGCAGCTCAATATGGGCTCCTTAAATGAGTATGCCATTACTGATTTGTTAAAGCACAAATATCTTGTACAGTATAATAAATGTTATTTATATTTAAAGGTAATACCTGATAACACTGGTGATTTGTGTTCATCATGTCAAAAGCTGGATGATTTGCTTACTGTTAGTAAATCTATACTTACTGACGACAACTGAACTTGGGCAATTTTCATGCCTTGGAGAGCTGTGGTTACATATAGTAATGACTGGACTGATGACATAAATAATGTTAGGCAAACAGCAAAGAGAAAGGATGACTCTATTGTCTGTAAAGATCAATCAACCCCTACGAAACAAGATAATGCCACTGACAGCTTTGGAATTCTAGATACAAGTATTTAGCAATCTGATGATTCAGAGCATATAGAAGGAAATAAAAAAAGAAAGAAAGGAAGAAGTTCGCACCAGATAGCAAAGAAGAAAAAGAAACTGACTAATGTCTGTAAAGTAAAGAGAATGCATGCTAAAAGGACACTGCTTTGTTATGTAACACACAGATTACAGGGAATGATAACATTTTTTTATCAGAAAACCTTTAGTCTAAAGAAAAAGGCATGATTTTGCCAAAACAGAAGGTAAAAAAGAGGCAAGGGGCAAGTGAAAAGGAAGAAAAATCAAAACTTAACGTGGAAGGATTGAAGAACATTATTGTAAGAAAAAAGAAGAGAAAGACAGATGTTGACAACATGGCTCAAGCTGTGGATGTACCAAGCCAGCTGGATGAGAAATGTATGCTTGTAAGTGTAGTAAGCAATGAAAACAGTGGTATTAATACGACTAATACTGATGAAGATATTCCTTTGTGACAACTGATAAAGTAGATATCACTAGATTAGAAGCTGAAGAGTCTTCAGATCTGGTCAGAAAAAGATATTCTTGTAATTGAAGATTCAGTTATTAGAGGAACTGAGAGAAAATGAAAACTGCAGCGCAGGCAAGAATAAAACCCGTCTTTGTTAAAAGCTTAAATACTTTAAAAACAACAAGTTAAGCTCTTTCTTCTGTAAGATTTCTAGACTTCTTCAGAACGGTTAATCCAGTGCAAACAAAACTCTCGTATAGTCCCTTCTAACCAATTAAAAGAACCCTTCGTCACAGAAATTACATTCATTAACATAAAATCAATTAACATAAGTAGAATGTATTCTTTCTATGATGAGCTCAGTTCACACTTTGCATACAGATACAATTCCCTTCAACATCTTTAAAAAAACGTAAACCATCATCTTTAAAAATGTTTCAATGTGAATACGTTATTTAAAAGGTGATGATATAAAAATATAAATATATATATTTAGTAAATGTTATATTAAATGTTATAAAATTATTATATTAAACATTTTAAAATATGTAGGTGTATTATTAACTCAAAGGAACATTTTTATAGTATGGCAACCCTACTTTTAAGAACACTGGAAATACTTACATTATTATTCAACACAGGGGGTTTACCCATGTTCAGGCTTAGTCGTCAAAGCAGCTCCCTGTATTTCAACCTAGCTTCCCATGGTCCACCCCTTGTGTCCTGATTCACTTGTTCTAGTATGAAAAAAACAATATTTACTAGTTGGACATTTCTTGGAGTGCCAATAAATATGTTCATAAATGTGCCTCTTTATGGCCCTTTCTGTCTTACCGGTGTAAAAGCTTGTACAGGAAGTACACTACACTAAGTAGAAAACTCCTCAGCTTCCACAATTAAAATGTCCCTTGGACTTAATAAAAATGTCCCTGGCCTCTAAATATACCTCACTGGTGTTAATCATATACCGACAGTGGTTACAAAAAACACACTTATAAGTACTAGTTTTCTTGCTACTGGTGGCATTAGAGTTGCTGCAGTTATTAAAATTCTCTAAAATCTCTTTCAAGTTCATACCCCTTTTCCTAACAAAAAACAGGTGTATCCATTATTACCTTTTTAATTTTGGGGGTTAATGTTAAAACACTCCAATATTTCTTAATAACATTCTCAATTTCTCTAAAATATGAACAAAATTTATAAACAAAAGCCAAGTCATGTGGATTCTCATCACCAGGTCTATTAACCTGCAAACTTGATTGAGAACCTAATATAGGGCAATATATTTGTTCACGTTCATTCATAACTTCAAGGGCAAGCTGGTCAATCAAGTTCTCAGGGTAACACCTTTCAAGAAACAGGCCTTTAATAAACCTAATTTCTTGTTCAAATAACTCCTGCTCCATAGTCATTGTGGAAGCTCTGATCATGTGCCTTTTTATTATACCCTTTTTTTGATAATAAGGGTGTTCACTATAAAAAATGCAAGTATGAATTAGAAAATATGTCCTTACAAAAAATCTTGGATTCAAATCTCTTCTTAAAATCCTTATAAATATATACATCTAACTAATGTATAGCTTCCCTGGAGTGAAAATTGGTAAACCTTAAAAAAGGGGTGGTCCCCCTCAATATAATAAGAAAACTTCTCCAATTCCTCCTCCGTACCTTTCAGTAAAAACAATATGAAAACTCCAGCAAAGCTAGAACTTCCTCTGTACCTTTCCAAAATAAACAAATGTCATCCAAATAATGTGTGTAGTAGCTAATATCTGAAGCAAAACTGGAGGATAACGCAAAACTCTTTTCCTAGTAATAAAGGAGTAGGTTAGCAAATAGTGGGGATCAACAAGCACCCATGGCCACCCCATGGTTTGCTTAAAGTAATCACCATTAAAGTAAATAAAATTATTTTTTTAGGACTAGTTCCATAAATTCCAGTAACAGGTTCACCTCATTGTTAGTTAAATAATCACATTCCATTAAAACACACTGAAACCAATACAAACCCTCCAAATGGGGTGGGCTTGAAAACAGGTCAACAACATCTATAGGAACAAAAATTAAATTTTCATCATGTAGTTCAGCTGTAATGCTCCTGAGAAAATCCCATGAATATTTTGAAATATGTTTAATAGAGGAAACAAACTTTTTTAACTTATGGTCACTAAAAATAGCTAAGGGTTCAGTTTTTGACCCTGCCCCTGTCACAATAGGACACAAAGAAGGTTTTTCAATGCTTTTATGAACTTTTTTTTACCCTTTTTTTATATTACCACCTTTTAAATCATTAATTTACATTGAAACATTTTTAAGCTGATGGTTTAATTTTTTTTAAGGATATTGAAGGAAATCTTATCTGTATGCAAAGGGTGAACTGAGCTCACCATAGATAGTATACCTTTTAATTGATTTTATGTTAATGAATGTAATTACTGTGATGAAGGGTTCTTTTGACTGGTTGGGAGGGACTATAAGAGAGTTTTGTTTGCATTGGATTAACTGTTCTGAAGACGTCTGTAAATCTTACAGATGAAAGAGCTTAACTTGTCTTTCAAGTATTTAAGCATTTAATAAAGACAGGTTTTATTCTTGTCCGTGCTGCAATTTTCATTTTTTCTTGGTTCTTGGTTTTGGCAGAGGTTTTATGGTTATTAGAGGAACTGATACTTATATTTGTAGAGAAGATAATGAACATCAAATAGTGTTACACCTGCCAGGAGCAAAAACAGAGAAGGTGACGTAGGCCTTAGAACACCTTAATGTAAGGAAGTACGTATCTATTTTTATTCATGTTGGAACACATGATCTTATCCACAAGGATATTCTGACTGTTAATAAGGAACAGCATAGCTTGTGCAGGTGTTAGGATTTATTTCTCCTAAATCACATACAGAAAGGAGAATCATGTCATTGTGGAAAAAAAAAAGTTTTTTGGGGGTATATGTCTACAAGAAAAAAATGTCCCATTTAAAAATTAAAAATGACATTTTAAAAAAAGGATACTGTATAGAGCATCCAAGTCTAATTTTGGGCAATCGTGTTCAGACAGGATGGCATGCACTTGTGAAGTTCAGGGAAGAGAATTTTCCCAGCAGATATTTTACAATATTTGACAAACACAAGGCAGGATTTTTACCAGGTCAAAAAGTTAAAAGTTCACAGATAGCAACATTTCATGCATCTCTGATGGTTTTTAATTCTATGAGCATTAACAATACATTTTTTATTGGAAAATGCTATGTTTCCACAAGATTGATGTTGCTATTGTTTGTGAAAAGTGGTTAAAGAACAATGACTAGAAACCAGTTCTGTCAGGGTATAAATGTTTTTTACTATAACAGACATTCTAACAAAAAAATCAGGTGGAAGTGTTATGATAGGGATTAAAGATAGTTATAAGACCTGTGATTATTACACGTTCAGTGATAACACCAATACTATAGATTGTGTAACTGTGACAGTAAAGACAACCATGGAACATATAACAGTTGCTGGAATGTATAGACCACCAAAGTCAATTGCTGATTATTTAGAGGAATTCATACATTTTTTGCATGAAACATAAGAGGGAATAATAATAGTGGCTGAGGACCTAAGTTTAACAGAAACAGACTGGAATAATATTGATTCAACAACATTAGTAACAAAATTATTCACAACATATGCTCGGAAACAACAATTGCTTCAGATTGTAAAAACACTACCAGGGAACGGATATACTAGACATTCCCCGGGATTCATGAAGCTTGCAGCAGGCACCGGAGTATCATCGGCGATCTAGCGCCAAATATGGCCACCGAGCGATTTAGGTATGAGCTGTTTCTATGTGCACTACCAGCGTATGCAGCCAGCGTATATATGCTAATTACCCCATGCGCAGCAGTGCAGCATGCAAATGAAGGTATATAGCAATTCATGAAGTGGTGCAGGCATAGCGTAAGCATGAAGAAATGTAAACCAAAAAAATATTTTACATTTTGTCAAACATAAAATTGGAGCCATGAAAGCAGACCAAAGTTACGTATTATAATGTTAATATATGCCAATGGCTAAATATATAGCCAATGGCATAAAAAAACATGCACAACCCATAAAAAATAACATTTAATGTCATGGCCACACTAACGCAAAGTAAAACCGCAGTGCATGTGTGCGCAAATGGGATCACAAGGAAAATATATTTAGATGTCATAAAACTGCAATGTAACACAATTCATGAATTCCCCATAATAGTCAATGGCACGCATGCTACACCACAACCATGGCGCAAGGATTGCTAAGGGTCTGTGACAGTGTTCTGTGCGGTAACTAGGAATTCATAGTCAATGCCATGCAAATGAGGCATGTAATACTGAATTGCAAATGGCCCGCTGGCGTAAGGATGTACCACACAGTGTAGCGGTACAACACCGAGGAGTGGCCTGGAGGTAAACATGACATCAAGAGAGGGGTGCGCCACCATAGCTGTAAGCACATTGGATCATTGCTAATCTGGGTTGCCTGTTGCTAAGCAAAGCCGCAGGATAGGGGTGTGGAAGTAGCCATAGCTTTGCTTAGCTGAGAGCACACAAGATAACCAAAAGTGCATGTGAACGTGGATGAAAACGCGCTCGAAACCCAGTAAACAGCTGTGCACGGTGCGCACCAGAGCTGAAACAGGAAGAATATGGGAAGACAATAAGGAAATGCTGCAGCATGGTAATTGGAGTACAAATGAGTAATTAACACCTAGGAACTCACAGTGGGTCATTGACAACAGCTAACAAAGCTGCTAGCAGCTACCTGGAGAACAGGAAAGGGGAGGTACCATACAGCAAAGGAAAGAGAACTGTCACAGCAGAACAAAGCAAACTTGCAGTAGATCAGCTGCATAACACATTTCCCAACACAATCCTGGGTTGTGAAAGTACAAAACAAGAAAGCCGGCAGCTGGATGCATGCCTGACAATGGGAGGGGAATCGGGTTGAAAATTGAAGTAAAGAGCAATAGATGAATCATGGCAGCCAAGCGTAAGTCAACACCAAAGGCCCATCAATAGCAGTACCTGCTGTAAAACCAATAATTAAGATACCCTGCAGCTGGAATTGCACAAACACACCCAATTACACCAGCATCATCCATTGCACAGTAGTATAAGGTGTGAAAGTCCCACACACACACACTTATGTATTCCCAGACACTCTGCACCATTGGTGTATACAGACAGGGAAATTTTAATATGTACATGTTAGGGGCCACCATAGCTTTGATTCACCAGCATGTGTTGGAGAATGATGGTGGTGTGGAGGATGATGCTGACAACCATCTCAGGCACCGGAGGAGGAGGAAAAGAGTGTTCAGACCCAGGGTAACCTACCAGGGGCTAGATGATCTGGAGATAGTAGAGCATTACAGGGTGGATAGGGACATCATACAGCAACTTGTTGAGCTGTGCCGGCCATGCCTCAGAGCCAGAAGTAACAGAAGGAAACCCATCCCAGTGGACACGAAGGTATGTGTAAGCTTGAGAATACTAGCCACAGGCACCTTCCAAAGGCCAACTGGCGATATCATGGGGATCTCACAGGCATCAGCATCTAGGGTACTCCACCAGTTCCTGGATGCCATGTTACCACATGACAATGAGCACATATACCTCCCCTGAATGCAGGAGGAGTTGGCCAGCAATATGCATCTCTTCCTCCGTGTAGCAGATTACCCGGAGGTACTGGGTTCAATAGACTGCATGCACATACACATCAAGTCACCACCCGGTGAGCAGGGTAGGTGCTACATAAACTGCAAGGGATTCCCCTCCATCAACTGCCAAGTCATGTGCAATGCTCAGGGCATTATCACGGATGTGTGTGCTGGCAGCCCTGGAAGCTATCACGACTCCCACATCTGGCATGCCTCACAGCTGTATCAGGTATTTGCCAGGGTGGACATCCCATATGGCCACCTGGTGGGGGATGCTGGCTATGCACTGGAACCATGGATGATGACTCCCATCAGAAATGCACACACAGCCATGCAAGAATGTCATAATGAGGCATACGCAGAAACCAGAATCATCATAGAGAGTGTGTTTGGGATGCTGAAATCACGGTTCCGTTTCTTGGATATATCCGGTGGAGCCTTGCAGTACTCTCCAGGCACGTGTGCCCACATCTTCATAGTATTTGCCATGCTACACAATATGATCCTGCGGAAACAGCTGCAGCAGGGACAGAATGGTGAAGGCCCTCACAGCCCACCACCATTGCCAAGCGACCCACAGGCACAGATGGACTCAGACCATGAACACCCTGTGCTAGCCCCAGTAGGCAGACGGAGGCATGCCCAGTATGCCCATGCCTTGGCAAAGAGGGAACGTATAGCACACACACTGACAGTGTAGACACTCATCGACTGACACCCTTCTCTACCTGCACATACAGCAAACATGGATGGCACACACACACGACCACCTGTAAATTGTCATGTATAGGTGGTCTACTGTGTGCATCCTACATAAGTAGCCCTCAACTATTGTACACACAACCACCATTGGCACAAGGTAAGTCAATACCTGAACAGTAAATTAAGCTATCATCATGTGTCCATACTGTATGTAGAGGTTCACAGATACATAGGTAGGTACATGACCAACTACTGAGACCACTCATAAGCATAAGAAAAAAGTGTCTGCGTCACCACGCCATCAATTAACTAACTGTCCCTCTGTGGAGCAGAGCCAATTGTGGGATCCCTGGGGTGTATCCACTGTTCCCCACCCACTCTGCAAGGATTCCCTGGAGTGTTAGTGAGGGGTTTTGTATAATGTAATCAGGGATGTATTTCCAAATAATGGGGAGTATCCCTGACAGGAATTTTCTCAGATGTTTACATGTTACATAGTATACCTTAAACACAGCTTGCATATATAAGTAGTTTTCCACAGAATAATAAACATGTGGAACACACAACCGCTGAAATGTGCGTTAATCACCCTTGCACTACCAGTGCCTGCTCTGGGAGGTAAAATACCACTGACAGGATTAGAACACGCAACCATGTACACACTCTTCACAATAATATACCACTAAGCTACCTGAGATGTACCAATGGCAGTTGTGTATACTGACAGGATAAAACACAAAAAGTAGGAATGTGTGGAAATAGGACAAACTGGCATGTACCCAATGAAAGGTGTTAGGATGTATTTTTCCCAAATCACATACAGAAAGGATAATCATGTCATTGTGGAAAAAAAAAGTTTTTTGGGGGTATATGTCTACAAGAAAAAAATGTCCCATTTAAAAATAAGTAGCAATGTTCTGAAATATAACAGCTGTACTCACATGTAGAACAAAATCGTCTAGCCATTATACACAATCCACGGGAGTCATGAAGCTAATATATCTCTGTCTGTCTCCATGTAGCTGTTGAAATACATCAAATACATCACAAACAACACATCCAGGCCGTCTTCCTTGAAAGTAAGGCAAATGGACAACGCCCAAAAGGAGTACTCAGTTATACACCACTGTTGCCATGGTATCGGCTAATGGAGTAGCTGCACAGCTGATGTGCATCTAATTAACTACTTTGGAACACCAATTGGTGGTTAGGATAATACATGTTACTGATATTTAACTATAAAAGGATGGCTTATCACACATTCAAACCATCCGTATATACCAGCAGAACATTACAAAGAAGATTGAAACACAAACTGAAAAGGATTGAATCAACAGTTAACGACACCACGGGTTACTAATAAGGTATGTAGAACAGTCAGTATGTCTGTGTATTTATTACCTGTTCTGTGATATTTAAAGTGCATGCAATCCATATAGTGGAAACAGTTATCTTGTAGTGATGTATTGTTGAGCATAGTAACGCTTGTAGTATTTGTGTGTACTGCTGTCGGTCACAAGGCAAACACCACATACACTACAAGGGATGCTATATAAAGGCTTTGAACACAAATATTCCTCACCAGCCACTGTCAGTGGCAGGGCTGGTCCAACAAGTATGTGCTATAACAGGAAATAGTATATGTTGATATATTGTAACAGTAGGCATATGTATGGGTGTATTACTGAGAATAACATGTTGAAGGTTCACCCACTGTGCAATTATGATTTGCATTGTGGGATATTGTACCAATAACTGTGTAATGTACAGTATTGTAGGCAGATATGTATTACAAGTTACATAGCATTACTGTTATGTTAGGCAAACATTAGTTATGTCTATTGGCATTTACAATACACAATAACAGGATACATATGACTTTTAGTCACCCAACAGTTTATCAGCATGATAGCAAAGTATAATGGAAGAGCTAGTTAACTATTCATGCACATAAGACATATAATAAGTGCAAAGGTAGGTACTAGGCTGTCTTACCAAGGGTATTTATAAGCCTAGCTAGAGTGTGTTGGCTTTCGCTACCCCCATAGGTTAGTTCCCTGTGCCTCTGAATGGCAGAGCCATTAGTTCCCTGTGCCGCTGTCCAGCAGAGCCACTGCAGTGATCCCTGGGGTACATGTCTGTCTCCCATCCACACGTCAAGGTTTCCCTTGAAAAGTGCTAGTGAGGGGCCCTGCCTGATGTACATTGGAATCATGTTCTAAAGCATGGGGAGTGTCCGGGTCAGGAATCTATCTGTCCAGCACTTCCTAGTCATTGTTGTGGTTAGGTGTATATCCCTAGAGCATGTGGCTCTCAGGGGCCTCTGTTTAGGTGGAGCATATCCAGCAATACTGGGTTGGACATGGGCCTTGTATGTCAAGCAGAGATCACCTGTGAGTATGCGATATGCAACCGAGTACAGCTGGAGTTTCTTAGGTTGGGCTGCATAGGTCATCTGTTTGAGGTCAGTAATCCTCTTGGTGTGGTACTGTTGTGGTCTTCCAAGCTGTTGCAGTTGTCTTGTAAGGTATATCCCAAATGGGGTGTTGTATCCTTTAATGGGTCTAATAAGTCATGAGTAGAGAGGCACAATGGCCTCCTTTGATCTGGATGCGAACCCATTAGAGATTAGGGGGGCCATGTAGAAGGATATTCTAACCACCTTGTCATTATGGGTATCGAAGGAGAGATTGTTATCTACTGGGGTTCCCAGATCCCTTATTACCTTTTCTGTATGTAGGGGACTAGTTATATCCAAAGAAGATGACTATGGACTTTTTACCATTCAGCTTGAGGCCATGATATTGACACCAGGTATCCATCTCAGTGCGACCCTTCCAGAGGGTGTCTTTAACAGATGGGGAAACAATTATGTCCCCTAGTTTGCAGTCATCTGCAAACCTTTTCAGCCAAAGCCCTCCTGTGCTTGCCTGTGCATCAGAGAATTATATAGCGAACATGAGGGTCCTAGGACTGAGCCCTGGGGGATGCCACTTGTAACTGGTATACAGTCAGACCTAGGGTATGCAACTCCCACTGTGTGGGTTCTGTCCGTGAGCCACTTTGCAAACTATCACATGATGTAGGGTTTAATGATCAGGTGGACGGGTATGTTGATAATACCATTATGAGGAATGGTGTTGAAAGCCTTTGAGAGATCTAGGTAGGCTGTGTGGACCTCCTTACCCTCATCTAATGCCTTGGCAACTGTCTCTAAGAAGTCCACCAGGTTTAGGAGGCATGGTCTGCCCTTAACAAAGCCAAACTGGGAGGGGTCAAAGGTTTGGAGGTACCCAATGTCTCTGTGACTGAGATCCATGATGTGCTCCATAGCCTTGCAGACCAGGCTAGTCAGGCCTATAGGGCAATAGGTCCCGTGGTCCATTGTGGCGCCACCTCTGTGGAGTGGGATAACTGTTGTTGTGCGCCATTCAGGGGGCATTAAGCCCGATACAAGGCTATTATTGAACATGGTGCGTAGGTGGGGAGCCAGTACATTCTGAAGTTTGTGTAAAATGCAGCCTGGGATGTTGTCCGATCCCATGGGTGCTGTGATATTGGCTTTAGAGTGTGTAGCTTTGAGAGGGGGGAGGTAGCACTGAACCTATCTGCCAGGATGTTGGCAATATCAGTTGGTTCTGTAATGTTCATGTGTTTGTGCTGTAACTCAGAGCAGATCTGGGTGTTGACATCGAGATATTTGACATAGCTATAGAATGCTTTGTGGTTGTTGTTGGAATTAATGGCGGTTTTGTTTTCATAGTTAGCTTTGGAGGATCTTATAAGGGATCTCACCTTCTTACTGAGGCTGACCAGGGAGCTCCTCCACCCATGGGATTGTACTCTCTTTTGCAACAGTGTCTTCCTCCTGTAGTACAGTTTGTTTATGGCAGGGGACCACCAGATTGGTGTCCTTAATTAGGAGTATAGCATCTTGGTTCTGTTTGGGATAGCACAATCCATCCACTTGTGTAAGTGCTTATAGAGTGCATTTGTGTAGACTTCAGCAGTTGTAACAGTATTGTCCATCTGCATGGGTGTCATGACGTTCACCATGTCTGTCTTAAGAAGCATGAAGTTAGCTTTGTAGACATATTATACTGTGGTTTCCTTAATGGGGGTGGAGGCAGGATGTGGATATCAATGGTGTTCAGCTCATGGTCAGATCGGACCAATGAGGAGTTGACTTTAGGTGTGGAGCACTGGTCACTCATGTTGGTAATGCCTAGGTCTAGGATATTGTTGCCCATGGTGGGTGTTTGGATATGTTGATCCAGGGCATTGGTGTTTATGAATTCCAGAAAGCGTTGAGCTATTGAGTTGGCACACGAGTAGTTTTCTCAGTTTATGGTAGGGTAGATTCAGTGAGACTATGTGATGAGCGTGGTGTGGTGCGAATGTTTACCTTCTCCACATGACTGTCAGGGTCAGGCTTGGTTGGAGAGAGCTTTACCTCCAGTTTGGCTAGATAAGTGGATCTTGTTTACCTTCTCCACATGACTGTCAGGGTCAGGTTTGGTTGGAGAGAGCTTTACCTCCAGTGTGGCTAGATAAGTGCATCTCTCACAGGTTGTAGTGTTGGGTGGTAGGCGAAGAGGCTTGTCTGTGTACATGAGGCAGTGTGCACATTGCCTCAAGATGTCCAGATTCATCAGATAGACAGGAGAGAACACTGGCAGTTGACTCTTGGACATGCCTGAATATAGAACTACTTTCCCCTAGATAAGTGAGAAAAGTCAGTACAAGAGCTATTTTACTCTAAGCAAGTGAGAAAAGCAGTGGCGGCTGGTGACTTCAAATCAAAAGGGGACTGCAGGAAACAGCTGAATGAGTGGGGTCAATGGGAATGGGTGTGGCCAACTAGAAAGGGGAGGAGTTATGATCAGAACCACAAAAACTGTAACTTTAGTTAAATACGCTGCCCTGGGTGCTAAACCATCATTATGAGAGTCCAATCAAGAAAAAAGGAAAGTGTAGAAGAAAAAAATATTTCAGTCCATTGGCTGCATGGCAGCTTACTTAATATCTAGATGGAAACA
Source organism: Protopterus annectens (assembly GCF_019279795.1). Classification (NCBI taxonomy): domain Eukaryota; kingdom Metazoa; phylum Chordata; order Ceratodontiformes; family Protopteridae; genus Protopterus; species Protopterus annectens. Next base: position 1,068,502,122 of record NC_056727.1, read on the forward strand.
AAAAGGTTGTGAGGCATGAAAAATTACTTTATAAATACATTACTGGAATGCTAGTCAAAATCAAGTATAAGAAAAACAAGCAGCACTCAACTCAATCCACTTCTCCTTGCATTCCAGTTCTAATTATAATTTATATTCAGCTTTATTAAAGTACCAAGTAACATGCTGAAAGTAGCAATCTCTGTGATACCCCCCCCTTGTAAAAATGTTTCTTATCCAAAAAAGACCTGCTGCCTGACAACAACTATCTACTTGTTTCATGGGGAAAACATGATCAAAGTAAAAAATGAAAAGCAAACAGGAAACAAGTTCAACATACATTGCTTAAAGGATTACTGCACAGAATATGGACCACACATGATAGATTGGCATTCTGTTTAGTTTGCAGGTAAAGCCTGTAATGAGCTCTTAAAATAATGTAATCCTGTCCTTTATTACAAATACTGTCATATGCATTTCAATACCCAAGACTTATATGTTATCTAGTTATGTAAGTATTCTCTGCATGGCAACAACAGAAAGGCTTTCAATGTTGGCAATTCATTAATAGTATGCTTATTAAAACTTACTTGTATCTTACAATCTCAGACAAGCTTACCAGATGGTCGTTAAAGCATTGCTACATAAACACAGAGCAACAGGCACTTTCTGAATAATAAGCATAAATCAACAGTATAAAAATATGACAGAAACCAGAACATTCTGCAAAATCAAGGACAGATGAAAAGCCATTGTAGTACTTGTGTCTACCTTGGATGGGGGGATAGTCTGCACATTTACACTGCATAACTCTTCCTTGCCTTGCTTGGACACATCCAGAGTCACTACATGGGGGAGTGGGGTGCAACAAGTATGTCACAATTTGAAATGTCTCTGGCTGACTGCGATGGCCCTGACACATTTGTCATACCTCTCAACCTCAGAGCAAGAAATCTGGACAAAGCCATACATAGAAGTGGGACAAAGGCCCAACAATAAGGACAATTTTTAAATATTGCTCTTATAAACTTAGAAAGATAATAAAATAGTAGGTCTTGCACTGGTATGAATTTTCTTAAGGGTATGAAATCTGAAAATTAAATGTCTGTCATTATTTTCTAACTTCAGTCTTTAATGATTTGCTACTAATTTGCCAAAAAAACACAATTTTATGAAAAATGGACCAAAAATGTGATTCAAAAATATAAAATAGCCACACAATACAGCTGGGAACCTGCAAAGAATGGACACTTTTTAATATTAGTACTGCTAACTTGAGCAGCTGACAAAATAAAAAAAATCTACATGCATTTCTGAAATAAAAGCAATCTATAACTGATTATAACAGTTATTTATTAATTGTAAACCCTCCATGTTTTCTTCCAAAATTGCCATTTTGCAGAGAGATTATTAGGGGAAGAGCAACATTTTGAGCCAAAATCGGGTACAGTTGAGAGGTTTGGATATGCCTAATTCTATAAAGCAATTTATTTGCATGTACCTCTCAACCTGTTAATGCAGGAAATCTGGACAAGGCCAAATATATTGGGGGAACATATAAACAGTACTAAAAATTGCTCTTGTATAAACTGAGACAGTTGATAGAATAACAGGTATTGCTTTATCATGCATTTTTCTGAAGGTTATGAAGTCTGAAACTCAGTGTCTGTCATTATTTAGTGACTTCATTCCTAAATGATTTGACAGAAAACCACAAATTTTATGAGGAACAAACCAAAAATAAGAAGCAAAAATCTCTTAATTCTGCAAGAATTTCGACAGTTGAGAGGTATAGTTCAGCTGGGGGCTGTCTGAGTTTGCTGCCCCCCCCCCTCACAAAATATTGGTCGAATGGAGCTTCCCCCCTACAGCCATTCCAATGAACCATTACTTGGCTATTTCACCCCATTTACCATAAACACTTACCGGGAAAAGCCAAAAAACAAAAAACATAAACACTAATGTGCATACTGCTTTACTTCTGCGATGATTTGGACTTCATTTGAAAGTTTTATTTTGCATTTTACAGTACAAACACTAATAGATATTATATCTGCTAAACAAAGCAATGCAGTCTCACAATGAAAACAGACTTAGCATTAAAACTTCTCTGCCTTTGAAAACTCACATTTACTGAAACAGCATTGAAACCCACATTCAAATAAAATACATTTTGCCAGTGGCAGATTAACTTTGGGTTTGGGCTGTTTTCAAATCACAGGGCCCTTGCACATGAAACATACACATGCTCTTTCATACACCTTCCTGGTTGTATTAAATTATATTCCTTGTACAATACAGTACAGTTTTAGAGGGTGTTTTAAATTTGTTTTGAAATTTTTCCAGTAAACAATGAAACAAAATGCATGCACCAGTAATGACAAAACTGCCGAGTTCGGAATATTTCCATCATAAAAGTCTACTCAAACTTCTACAGTCCACCAGTATCAGTACATATGCACAATCTCTGAAGTAAAAGTCATCTAAAAAATTCCACATTAAAGAGATCTGTAACTAATGAAGAGGTTGCTGCTAGCAAACATCTTTGTATTTCATTGTTTCATCTACAAATAAAGTGCCTGTTACCCTTGAGGAATAAATTGCCTATCTTACAACAAAAAAATGATAAGCTAGCAATACTGCAATAGGGAATGGATGGCAAACTGATAACAGGTTCATAGTTACTAGGTATCTTCGCCAAAAAGGAGTGCAGCACCCACCCCCTTTGCACAGTACAGTATCAGGAATGCATATATCTACTGTGGGAGTAGAACCCACATCCTTCTGCATCAAAAGCAAGTATACTACCTGTTGTACTATTAACAAGGCAAGCAGACTCAGCATAAGCAGCACTAAACTTTTGCTCCCCTGCAGCTCTCAGTTCCTTGTAAAATCTATTCACTCAGCTGTATCTCTGAACTTTGCAGCACAAAGAAATCTGGAAAAAGCCAAAGTTTATTGTGGGGGGGACAGAAGCCCAAAAACCAGGGACATATTTTAAACATTGCTTGTATAATGTTGGAAAGTTGCTAGAATAAAATGCTATGTTACCACCATACATTTCACTGCCAAGCCTTAAACCCAGGACCCTGTGCAAAACTGTCAGAACAACATACCAATATGCCAAATCAGCTGTTTTGTGAAAGAGGAGATGGAAACTTAAAAATGGCTACCATTTAGTGAATTCAGTTCTCACCATAGCACAGCTGTCAACCTCTTAGCACAAAATACCTGAACAAAGCCAATAATGGGTGAATACAGCCCCCAAACATTCAGTGAGTTCAGTTCTCACCATAGCTCTCAATCTCTTAGCAAAAAACACCCGGTCAAAGCCAGTAATGGAGGAATATAGCCCCCAAACATATTCAGTGAATTCAGTTCATACCATAACTCTCAACCTTAGCACAACAAATCTGGATGAAGCCAATAATGGGGGAATACAATCCCAAAAATAGGGACAAATTTCAAATATCCATCTTATACACTTAGAAAATTGCTAGAATAAAAGCTTTTGCGTTACCATGCACTTTCTGAAGAATATGAAGTCTGATATTCAAATGCGTGTCATTTTTAACATTTGTTAACCAGGAAAGTCTGACTTGGAACAAAAGCTAATTTTTAGCGGCCGCCCAGGGAGAAACAATCCAGACAGACGCATGTATTTGGAAGACGGGAGGACACTAGAGGAAACAAACACAGGGAGGGCATACAGACTCCACAGACAAGGTAAGGCACCCCAGCCAAGAATCAAACCAGAGAACCTGTAGCTATCAGGCAATAATGCTATCACTGCACCTATGCACTACCAGCTTTGCAAGGACACAAATACAGAAACCACAGATTTTATGAGGAATAGAACAAGTATGAGGGGAAAAATCTGCAATGTTTTTACAAATGGTGGTGGGTAGGGAATTCAGGCTCCTGCCACCTGGGCTTAAGGTACAGGGTTCAAGCCTTATTCACTACCTACCACCATGTAGCAACTGGGGTATTTTACACACACACACACACACACACACACACACACACACACACACACACACACACACACACACACACACACACACACACACACTGTCCTCCATAAAACACGAATCCACTACCTGTTCTCCACAAAACGCGAATCCTCTGCAGCTAAGTCCTCCACAAAATGGCTGCCAATCCATGAATCCCCTGGCCCACGCATGGGTCTCCCTCCACAAAACAGTCTCCAGTGAGAGATGGCTATTCCCATGAGAGTAGTAGGATGGAACCTCCATCCTGCGGGCGATGCAGTCTGGTGACCTTTCGGTCGACACCACACAGACCTCTCGGCTGGAAGGGCAGAGTTTCCTGCCTTTCCTATCCGGACTGCCTAATAGAGCAGTCTGGAGCTCTGGAATGAGCATGCATGCGTGCATGGAGTTCTCAGGAATCATGCACGCATGCGTGGAGGCAGTGAATTTTTTTTTTAATTTTATTTTTCAATTTTATTCTACAAGTGGGGAGCTGCAGTCCTGCAGTCCTATAGCATGAGCCACCCCTGGAGAAAACTATGTACAAAACCTGTTTACCTCTAGCTAATGAGGAAGATTGAGTGCTATAGTAATTAGTAGCTTATGTAGTGCTTACAAGTTCTGAACAAGTGCTGAGCATGAATAAGCAATCCAGATAGGGTCTTGGATAACATAAACACACTGCCCGCCCCAACAGGTACACAATCATATATCCATGTACACTACAGGGCCCCTGTACCCACAACTATGCAGGTACAAGCTGCACTCAGGCTGCATGGGACCTGCCCACATCACAGGTTGTATCATACACATATGGCAAAACAAGATGCTCTCCATGTACACATTATGTAAAACATAGCTCCATGTCAGGCTGTGTACACACTGACTGGTGCATGCCAACAGGTATTACAACCCACAAAGGGACACCACTGATAATGGGAAGTTCTGCACTACTACCCTGCTGAGTCTGGTCTGGAAGGCCATGAACTTTGATCAAATAATTGATGTCAGCAGTACAGATGTAGATGACAGTAAGGTTGATTTCACACTGCATATCATAACCTTGCCAGGTCATAGGACATCATCACTCATACTGTGTACCACCTACACTTGGTATACTAGATGTACATTCATATGTCACAGGAGTGTTTTGCAACGGGACCGCTGGCAGAACCAACACTACAGAAGGTGTCTGAGTAATAAATGCTCATCACACCAGTGGCAGCTACAGTAAGTCAGGGTTAATTAATTTTATTCCCCCTCATTGTAGTCCATACCTCACAGACAAACAGAAGGCATCTGCCTATTGAAGTATGCAAATGACTATGACCTAGGAGCAATAGCCGACTCAAGAGTGTTGTGGACAACCTAGAGAAGGGCTTTGTGGGTGAGGTGTGTGTGACATATGGACAGAATCTGACAGCTACATATTGCATTGTCACCCCTATGTTAATAACTCTGTACCCATGAACTACCACCTAGGCAGTGGTCAACATAATGGACACTTCTGTGAGGGATGTAGCTGGGAAGTTGTCTTTCCTGTGATAGCTACATCACCACACCTGCCAGGTAGTCATATGTGGTAACCCTAAACCCTAATAATGAATGAATATACAGATCATTGTCCAGCCATACACAACACTCAAGTGATCCATATCAGATCACATATTTTCTTTAAAGGGTATTGGCCATGTGCAGATGGCCTATACCAGCCTTCCCAATCCCCATCTCCACTATGTAGCATGATGCATACCCTGAATCCATGTCTAACCCAGTGATGTTGGACATGCTACACATACACATCCTGATCTCAAACACATACTTCATGGACATCCACCTTCCACATGCTGGACAGATCCTTGTCTCAAACACTTTACATAGTCCTGCCATACCATGCATTCCTGTCCATCAAAGCTGCACATCACTCCCCTCTCAGACATGGTGTGATGACCGCATGGTAAATGTATCATTAACCCTGTGTATCAGTAATGTGGCACTGCACCACCTGGCCCCAGAGACCCACCTGTTGGCTACTGCCAGGTAACCTGTCATCCTAGATTCATACATGACCCATGGCATATAGCCTACTAGTTGACTTTGACTGTACATGCTATAGCTGATACCCTTTCCTGCAAATACCATCTGGCTAGCCAGTGTCCAATGTGTATCACATGTGCAACACAGGTGATACATGGCAGGATGTTGAATTGCTGTACAGTACAGTGTAGATGTATATGGCAGAACACATACATGTAAAACCTTATGTGAGCAAGTCTGCAGGGACACAGGTTATGTCTGTTAAGGCAGTGTAAGTCTTTGTATGTAACATATACACAGCATCAAGGTCGACTGCATTAATGTGGACACATCCAGCCATGTGCTGACATGTAGGAACACCAGTACAGGCAAACAGACATGCCCACATCAAGAGAGCAACCACATGGAGTATGAGCAATGTAATCAGGTGAAACACACACATATATGGTGATAATATCCACTCACCATTGAGTGTCACATGTGTGTGACACAAACACGTCAGTGTCATGTAGGTCTGCAAATACAACTATTTAAATGTAATTAATGCGATACACATATATGTTCAGCTGTAGCTCTGTATGTCTCTGTGAGTTACTGTGACCTGTCTCCATCATTATGTCTTCCAGGTATGCTGTGTGCAAGGCTACCCCCTTTTACCTGCTTGGAGGATGAGATCCTCATCCCATACCTACTTGACAATCATGATATCCTGTTTAGCCATGTGCCACAGGATGCACAGCAGCGAGATGCCCTGTGGATGGAACTTCGCAGGAGGGGTAATGATGTGGGTGGCCACAACCACACATACCAGTAGGTGCGCAGACACTGTACAGACCTCATTAGATGGGTGAAACAACGTGCGAATGCAATCGCCAGGGAATAATGTGCAATAGGTGGTGGACCACCAACCCAGCCCCCACTCACATGTACCGAGGAGCTACTGGCCAACCTGGGGACACCTGCAGAACCACATCCACAAGTCTTAGCTGATATTGTGGAGGGGGGTGTCTCTCAACCACTGAGCCTGGAGTTGCCTGGTAAGTCAGTACTGCACCTATAACAACTATATTCCATATAGTTGCATGTGTCACTGTACAATATGTAATGTGACATCATATGAAAGGCATGTATACACACATGCTGCATACTATAGTATGCTACTCTGTGTATGCACACATGTGCATACACCATAGTATAGTCTAATGTACTGGTGTATGTGTTAACATGCACATTGCACCCTGTAGCCATCATACAGGCATGGATAATGCTCATACTGCTGTGTTACTCCTATTTAGGTACCTCTGGCGTTCCGCTGCAACAGCAGCCCATTGCAGGTGAGACTGTTATTATTTATCAGGAATCGTAATGCACAGATCTATCTGCCATGTGGCCATTTACAACATGTACACATAATGTATGGTCCTGTCACAATATACAGGTCGGACCTGCAATGCATCACAATGCCTACCCATGTGCAACACTTGCAAACTATGTGAATCATCTCACCGACATGAATCCTCACCAACTGTCTTTGCCAGATGTGTGGACAGCTGTGCATGCAATGGTGGGGGTGCTGTTCACTGCAGGGACATGTACTACAGATCAGAACTACACATGTGGGGAATACAAGCAGTACTACACAGTGGGCTAGAGTATGGCCAGCCCACAGGATTCACTGGTGTGGATCATAGCCCTGCTATGAATGTCACGCAATGTGATGTGTTATCTTGACATGTCCATGACATCTAGTGGCCTGGCTGCAACACTGCCTACCTAACCTGAAAACATATCCCACATACCACCCTTTGTCTGCATATCCTTGTCGTCAGTGGAGCATATGACATATATGGGTGTATGCCATATGGGACAACACAGACCTGTAAAATAGATGCCCATCACAATAATTTGGCCAACACATGTACACACATGGCTATGGAGGATGGCCAGAGACATGGAGCAACACACACAGTAGATGTGATGTGCTTGTGTGTACACCCTGTTGTACAATGGCTACACATGGTCCAACTATGGCCTTTGTGTAATGGTTATATTGTAGATGTGGAACACTAGACATTCTATAGGCCTGTGCACATCTTGTGTAGGCGTAACATCAATCCACCACATAATATGTGTTGAACATCTTAAAGGTGTCACAACATGACAGCAGTCACCTGTACAGTATCCACATCAGCCCACAGATGCAGTACATTCCCCTTGCTGGTGTCGGACATCAATGTCATACTTGCTCCTCGTGTGTGTGTGTGTGTGTGTGTGTGTGTGTGTGTGTGTGTGTGTGTGTGTGTGTGTGTGTGGTACACAGATGTCATGTGGAACATGGTGTACCGAAGTGTTCGCCATATCTGGCCATAGGTGCCAGGCAGCAGCAATATGGTTGCAGATGTGCAGGGGTGTCATCCATATACCCTTCAGTGACCTGTGTCACAACTTCCACATTATGGTTTAGTGTGTATACACCTCAGTGACATGGGTCACATTCCATAGTATATATGTATTGTATCTGAACACAGTCATGGCTATGAACTGTGTCTATAACTCACACTGTATAGCAATAGAGACGCCTCATGATTCCTTGCAATTGCCATGCACATCAGCTAAATGTGCAGTATATCTGTAGGGCAGACAGACAACACTGCATTGGGATACCATTACCCCACTGTATATTTGACAGGACACCATTGTGTTAAACATGTCAGCAGATTACATGTCATACTACATGTGATTGTCAAGGTCATATGCCACACATCAGGCAGGTGTATTGTTAACCTGTGCTGGCCTACATGGTGTAACACAGGGATGTATGCTAACTACTACTATGATTGTGTAATTTGCATGCCGTCTGCTATGACACATGCATGCTGTTGTGTGCAACCCAGGGATGTATGATAACTACCACTATTATAGTCTGTGCTGCATGCCGTCTGCCATATCACATGCATGTTGCATGCCTTCTGTCATATCACATGCAGGGGTGTATGATAACTACCACTATTATTGTCCGCACTGCATGCCGTCTGCTGTATCACATGCATGTTGCATGCCTTCTGTCATCTCACATGTGTGTGTGTGTGTGTGTGTGTGTGTGTGTGTGTGTGTGTGTGTGTGTGTGTCTATTGTATAAATTGTAATGTACAGTTCTTGTCTGCCTTCACAGGTGATGTAGGTATATTGCCCTCCTGCGGTACATCTGATGTTAGTGTCCCCACAGACTCTAGCAGTGATGATGAACGTATGATTGAGGCATAGGCAGAGTTGTCAGGGGCTGAAACTGTGCCATTGGTCACCATTCCAGCTATATCCTCCTCATCCCCGCACACAGATCCCATGCCTGCACATACCCCATCACCAGTGGTCATAGAGGAAGGACAGATGGTGCACTGTAGTTTGGAACAGGAAAGTGTGGGGGCTATGGAAGGTGTGCCTGCACACCATGGTGTCAACCAACTGATTGGCTGTGCCCCACACAGGCACATGGACAGTGCTGCTTGTAGGAGGACCTCTGGCCAATATGCTCCTGCAAGACAGAGTGCAGCAGCTGGTGTCACCAGACGCATGCTTCAGACTGTAATGGAGGCACAGGCACATGCTGAACGGCCCAACAGAGAGGATCAGAGGCTTCAGAGGGCTGCTGTCCATTCTTTAAACAACAACATCCAGGCAATGGTAAATACTCAACAGCAGATTGCTGAAGCTTTGGATAGACAATTGGTGACATGGTTGGAGTCCTTGACTGTGGCATGACAATCCGTGAACATGAGCTGTCTGTGTTGGAACATCTGGTAGGAGTGAGGCATCGGGCATGTGGACGTAGGCCTGCTACATCACCTGTTTTAGGTCCATGTGTACTAGCTACCTCACATGTCCGCTCCCATAGTGGCGGTAGCAGCAGCAGTGCATCTGGTGCTGTGCTGTCCACACCGTGACACAGCATGCCATGTGCACATGACCTGGGATGGTTCTAACAGGGACACAGTTCTAGTTAACAAGTGACATCAGACAGTACCCAATCTGCACCTCTGCCTGGTAGTGCCCGTGCAACCCCTGGCATGCACAGGTCATATGTCCATGGCCGGACACCGTGAACTGTAAAACCTGGCCTGTACAGTCTGCAGCTGTCAATAATACCCCTGTGTAGGCCAGACACATGGCAGAACTGTGTGCATACATACACGCACACACTGGAAACATATGTAGGGCACCGCAGCAAACACATGCATAACATCCACACACGCCCAATTAGATCAAAGGTCCTAATCCACACAAATGATGTCATCCAATGGTGCAGCCTAGGCCTCTGGCAAACATTATCACCCTGTGCATATGATGATGCCTGTGCTGCATCCCTAACCTCCACACCATTGGTGCAGAGACATGCTCGTATGGTCTGATGTACAGGGTGAACAGACTAGGAAAATAAGTGTAGTTTATAAATGTTGAGTACTGTTGACAGGCAGCAGACATACCATGTACAACTGGTGCACAATGCATTTTGTACTGTTAACATTATGTATCTTGTGTAACAACAGTAACTGCATGTTGGTAATGATGTTCTGCTGTCCTCCTTCATGTCTAATTGTACGTGCCGGTGGATGTCAGTGTTTGCAGTTAGTGTCCCGTATGTCAATGTGGACTACTCACAGGTATGTATGAATATAGCAGCATGCACCGTGTAGCTGCCACATAACAGTGAGAATGTCCCACGTTCCAAACACATGTACTGATCCAAGAGCATGATAGCTGTGTATTAAGCTACTGTGGCTACAGACGTGACATCCATAAAGGGTGACATCACAGGTACAGTTACATGGACTGTTGAGGTAAGAGAGCGGTCTAGCTGATTACAAGGGTAGAGGCCAGTGGGAAGTGTGATGCCTCATTGGGAATCAGTAATACACATTCCCATGACAGAATGCCAACACACAACTGCCCCCACACACTCAGATATTGACACACATGTATTCAGTGACACAGTAACACACCCACACACTCACGGAATCACCAACACAGTAACACAGACTCGCACACAGTTGCTACTGGTGAGATGAGGACCCCTGACTATGTGCAAATCATCATTACAGTACTGTGCACCAACATGATGCGCCACAGAGAATACACATGTACAGGTAGTCAGTATAGCCTAAGATTGGGGACATCAACACGGATAGTAGAATGCATCACTTGGATGGGGGGAGGGGTCTTATCAGTTCAGTATGGTAACACTGACACTCCAGGGACAAGACAACCATACATACACACACACACACTGTGGCATTCAGTATTGAATATACCTATGTCATGCACATACAGATACCTCACATGTGTGAGATACTCGCCCCTGCCTATGTCCTACTTTCTACATTGCAGTCTGTACAGATGTGTACACTAGTGTACTGGAGAGTGAGTAACAATTGAGATGTATTCCCCACCATATGTGACATATATAGTCACACACGCAACCACACGTGCCAGTACTGTGAATCAAAGATCTGCCTAGCTCATGATATATATGACAGACTTACAGCAGTATTGCATGCATTACAAACTGTACTAACTCTTCCTTTGGCAACAGTGCTGATATATGCACATGGGACGTCTTAACTGTTAACAGGTGTCAAGTGATTTACCTTCGCTGTCACCCTGACTGCTAAGTTGTGTGTTATGTCCTTCAATTAACTAAACTATTGCTTACCGGTTACACAGGTTATTGCAGGACCACTTGTGACACACCTGTGAGGTGTCCTCAGCAAACATCCATCTGCAAAGATGCCCCCACCACTTAGTTATTTCCACACATCTGTCCATACCTAAGGTACATCTTTCTGTACAATCAGCATATCATCATATACAGTTGGCAATGTTGAGGCTGCATTGCAACTGCATGATGTACTAGGATACACATCACTTGCATGCATCAGCAACTCCACACGCATGTTATCTGAATGCACAACACTACATGTAAATGTGTGTAGGTCCTATAATCCTGTCATTTGGGCATGTTTGTAGACACTGCAATTGGTGGACATGTGTAATGACATACATGACACATGGACTGTTGTATGATATGATAGGTGTAATGGGCAACCGGTACAGAGGGAATGTTACCTCTGTCAGCATTGATATCACACCTTATGTACTGTTAGCATTCAGCAACCATGGACCTACAT
>NC_056727.1:1068519314-1068539314 GCF_019279795.1 Protopterus annectens
GGCTTGTCTGACTGGGGACCGGGACTGCCCTGCACCTAGTTGAAAGTCAGACTTAGCACGGGGACATCGTTAGTTCCATTTTTAGCGTCCTACCTGTGGTTGGGGATGCAGAGGTGTGCTCACCTCTGGCCATCCTGATATATAACAGCACTAAATATTACGGGGGTTTCCACTGCTGTTTCTCTTCACATTAGTTATGACTGCTATATTTTGACCATGTTCATTCTTCATATCTACATATATATGTATATATATATATATATATATATATATATATATATATATATATATATATATATATATATTGGTCTGTACATACACATGCATATACACCTACATGCTTATTTGCATTTCCCATACTGCTGAATCACTGCCATTTACCGTCACGCATACACGCTTGCATACCCGCTTACGTCTAGGGTTGCCACCTTTTCAAATGGCCAAAGTGGGTCATTTTCGGGACACACATCAGATTTTACAGGCCAACACAAACCCACGGTCAGTACAAATGTTAGAACTTTACTTATTTGCCTAAATGAAAGCTTATTCTTGTAGCAGTTTAGTTGCTTATTCTGTATCTTGTAACATTTAAGTATTTTACATACAGAAATAACTGTTGTATGCAACTGTTACATGAAATATGGGACATAAGTATTTCCTACAATCACAGGACATTTGCCATTGTATTATTTTTGGTCAGGACACAACTGCCCAAAAAGGGACTGTCCCTCCCAAAGTGGGACAGTTGGTAACCCTATTTCCGTCTTCGTTAAAGCGCCTTAATCACCCTATATCCGACTGCCACTATGCGAATGTGTAAGGTATATATTCCCGATAATGCACATTGGGAGACGTGCATCACAGTCAGGTGTTTAATCCCAGGTCATAGGTTCTGCAGGACCGGCTGGATGCTGAGCAGTCTTGTGGACAACTACTGCTCATATAACTTGTGTCCAGATGTCTACAGGACTGGACATCGTGTCTTGACACCAAGTCTAATGTTTAGAACAGATACTTATCCCATGAGGGCTATCCAAAAATTGTGGCGACCGATGACCTTGATTCCTTTGGCTTTACGAAAATAAGGTAGGGTTATACATGCAAGGGATACATAGTCTGCAATCCTGAGACTGCCTAGGGTGACACTGCCTACTAGATATGAGTAGGGGTCACTATGTGCAGATATGGCTGTGCCTATCTAGCAGCCCGAGTATGGGTGGTTTTGGTGGATGTTTAGGAAGGTGGGAGTGGTGTGCTGTATAGGGGATCATGGGTATTTAATTATGTATCCAGTTGTGTTGGGTTGGATGGCTCAGTTCAGGCCAGACCATGATGTGGGTATGTGCCGGTAACGTTTCTGTACATGTGTATCGCACATTTTAATGTTCATATGTTTGTGGGATTGTGTTCTACAGTATGGCCTGTCAGGCTGTATTGTGGATGTGAATATTTGCTCTTTGTTATCTTTCTGATTCACCCACTGCTCCCTCGTACACCTCCAGTTCATAGGTTCATAGGTTCATAGGTTCATACTAGGCTATCTGCCCTAGGGCATTTATAAGCCTAGCCAGAGTATGTTTGGCTTTCGCCACCCATTTTAAATTAATTTTGCTATGCCCTTTTTCGAGGTTAGTATACTGTGCCTCTGTCTAACAGTGACACAGAAGTGATACCCGGGGTAAACCTATGATCTCCCATCCACTCATCAAGATTCCTCTTGAAGAGAGTCAACGAGGGACTCTGCCTAACCTGGACTGGGATTTTATTCCATAGTGAAGGGAGCCTCTGGGTTATGAATCTGTCCCTCCAGCATGTCCTATTTATTTCAGTGCTGAGGTTCAAGTCTCTCGAGTGTATAGCTCGATGGGATTTGGATTTTTTGAGGTGCAGCATGTCCCCTAATTCCGGGTTGGACATGGCCTTATACGTCAGGCACAGGTCACCTCTGAGCAGTTGATATGCCACTGAGTAGAGCTGGAGTTTCTTTAACCGGGCAGCATATGGCATCTGTTTGAGCCCTTTGATCCTCTTGGTGAGGTACTTTTGGGGTCTTTCCAATTGCTGCATGTGCTGGGAAGGTACATCCCAAAAGGGGCATTGTACTCGATTATGGGCCTGATGAGGGATGAGTAAAGAGGCACGATGACCTCCCCTAATCTAGATGTGAATCCCTTCATGATTAGGTGGGCTATATAACACCTATTGTGCATCCAACACAGTCTTCCCTTGGTGAATTATTATGTTACCATCACCCCCCATCCCCCATATTCCACAGACACCATCCATCCCTTCTCTGGTTGAGGGCCCATGGCACAGTCAACAGAACACATTGCTTACACTACATATCTCTGGTACCAATATGGTTGTGAGGACTACCCTAGCATTTCTGGTCATCCACATGCTGTACTTCACACACATAGGTACACGCAAATACTTATCTTTCATGATATGGTAGGTAGACCCGGGTAATATCCGTTCATCTTTGGGCCGTCCTGACAAGGATGACTTGGACCGCAAATGGGCAGATATTGGGTGAATGCTCTGACCATTGGTAGGGTTGCCACCTTTTCATATGACCAGGATGGGACATTTTCGGGACACACATTAGAGTTTACAGGCCAACACATACCCACTGTCGGTACAAAGGATAGTACTTTAGTTTTATGCCTAAATATAAGCTTTTATTGTTGTAGCAGTTTAGTTGCTTATTCTGTTTCGTTTACTTGCTTATTCTGTTTCTTGTAACATTTAGGTATTTGATATACAGAAATAAGTATTGTATGGGACTATTACATAAAATATGGGACATAATTATGTCCTACAATCGCAGGACATTTGACATTTATAATGGTTTTGGTATGGACACAACTGCCTAGAGGGGGACTGTCCCTCACAATGTGGGACAGGTGGTAACCCTAACCATTGGGCTAGGCTTAGCAATTGGCGGAGTGCTAACACGATGTGTTTCGCATCCACTTGTTATAACTATCGACACTACAATGGAATACGGGCATGGGGTTTTAAATATCATTTGTTCGAGGGATGGGGACTCAATATTCAACTACTAGCCTTTGTGTTTACTTTTTATTTTGGTGTTTGCAAAACTGTCTTGTATGCTTTGCATACATTTCAATATCCATGGACACTGACAGGAGTGATTCCTATTAGAGGCAGGCTGTACTAGTCAGCATTTTAGGTTGCGTGTATGCAGCCAACATGTTCACGCCTCCGTACAGCACTTGGACATGTCCCCTGCACATGCGCAAGTTTCCTATGCATGTAGCCATTATGGCAGCGCCTTCATTAATATGCATATGGTGCCGCTGCTCTATCTCTATGGCGCACAGTCGGCGCAAGGTTAACGCCGTCCTTGCGCCGAGCTTCATGAATCCCGGGGATTGTTTGTGTTCCTAAAGAAATTACTGCTCCTTCATGTCAAGTTTTACCACCATTGATGTGCAGTGATCATGGGGTTATAAAGATTAATTTGTTACTAGATAATACTTCCAAATTGAAATCTAAACTAATGCATGGAAGATTAATAAAAGATTATATTGAAACAAAACAGCTACTATGTAAAACTAATTGGAATGATGCATTTGGTTAAAATAACTGCAGAAGGAATGTGGAAAGTTTTGAAAGAGAAATTGTTTGAATGCAAACAATCAAAAAAACGTTTAACATCAGGATATAGGCACACAACGACAAGAGGATATATTTCCATAATAACAAGATACTTGTTAAAGATGAGAGACAAAAAATAAAAGACATGAAAAAAAGGTCGAACTACAACTTTTTAAACTGAAATAAACAATCTGGACAAATTAATCATAGTGTGAGACAACATCAAGAAAAAAATGAAGACAATTTATGTAAAGCTATTGAGCATAATAGGAAACCATTTTATATATAAATAAGACATGGAAGAAGTAAAGACATACAAATTGATAAATTGTGTGTAGATTCTAAAATACATACTCAGGCACAACAGATTAAGGATACATTTATAAAATCTTATACAAAACTGTCTGGCTCCACAAAGGGGGTGATAAGTTGTCCTAGTGGCATCCAGGTAACCTCAGATACTGAAATCAAATTATATTATATTGAAAAAGAGCCATGCAAACTGGATCCAAACAAAGTACAGGGAGGAGACGGAATTAGTAATAATGACCCAGGAACACTTCAGCAAGAACTTACAGTATCATCATATTTATTATTTATTAGGTCATAAGACTATGGGGAGAGTCCTCAAGATTTGAGACATGCACTTATTAGACCTTTATTTTAAGGGAAAGGGGAGTAGGCAAACCCAGGGTCATACAGACCCTTAAGTCTACCATCATGTTGTGGAAAAACAATGCAAAAGGTAATATTGGATAAGTTATTGTTAGAATTAGAAAGGCTGGGACATGAAACCATATATCAGTATGCATATGTTGAAAATAGATCTATTATTACCTGTAACATGATGTTCTATAACAATATAATAAGAGCTATGAATAAAAATTATGTTGTGATGCAATTTATATAGATTTGACTTCAGCATTTGATAGGGTCATACACAAAACACTCATTCTTAAATTAGAACAACTAGGTATTGATGTACTCTTGATAAGATGGATAGCCGCATGGCTTACAAATAAGACATAGCAAGTATACAGAAATGCGACAGATGATATTCTTGGCCACAGTCAGGGTGACCCACAGGGTTCTGTTCCAGGCCCTTATTTATTTAGATTGCATATTTCAGGCCTAACGTTTTCATCTGAGGTGTTCTACAGTCTATATGCAGATGACCTGAAATTGGGTAAACTAATTACATGTGTTACATCCAGGGCATGTCTGCAAAATAATTTGACTAAAGTGACCATCTGGGCACAGGAGAATAAAATGCTGATAAATACATCAGAAACTAAGCATATGAGATTTGGGAGACATAAACTGAAAGGTGACTATTTAATGCAGCACACAGTACTTGAAACTGTACATTCATTTAAGGACCTGGGTATACGGGCAGATCCAGCTTTGACTTTTTTAACCATACCAACCAGTTTTTTAATGATAGTTATAGAACTATAGGTTGTATTGAAAGATTTATAAAGTCTAGAAAATCAGAAATTATGATGTCATTGTTTATTAGTTACATTAGACCAAAACTTGAGTATGGAAGAACAAAGTGAAAAGCTTATAAGAGAACAAGCATAAGTAAACTGGACAGAGTACAGTATAAATACACCAAGGACATCCATGGACTTAAAAATTGAAGTTATTAAGAAAGACTAAAATATCTGAACTTGTACAATGTCTCATATAGCTATTTAAGAGGAAACGTTATCCAGGTATATAGGGCATTTAGAAACAAGTACCTCTGGGAATGTTTGAGGTTATCAAAAAGTAGTAGAGAGTCATCACACAACCTGTGTAGAAGATTCTGTAGGAATGAGAAGTGTACTAATTGGTTCCATGAGAGAGCAGCTAATGCTTAGACTAAATTAACAAATTATATTAAAGCAAGCACTGGTTTAGATACATTCTGAAGAACAACCTGGGCACTTACTATGGAAATAACTGCTTTGGTATATTGGCAGGCTAGAAGGGCATTAATACCCATGCTTGAAATATCTGTATATATGTATGTGTGCATGCTACACAGGATACAGAAGTACATACTTTGAAATGATTTTAGTCTGGTATACTGCATTTTGAAGAATACATTATTGTGTCAAGATACATGTATGGTTTATTGGAGTATTTCTGAGTGTCACTCGTGAATAAAAAATGTCATTATGAATACAGGAAAATGTCAAGGAAAGCATACAAGTCTGTCAGCAAAGTGTTTGCAGTAATACTATGAATGTATACTGGTCCATACCAATATATCACAGCTTTGCTCCACACCAAGTCTCACTTCCTCCATGGCGAACTTGGACCACAAGGGCTCATTTTCACTGTAAGACTGAAGCTAGAAGCATTCTCCAACACCTAGGTATCCAGAGGTTATGCAAAAGCTAATCTTCTAAAACTAAGTGAGGACTTGACTGAATTCAAAATCTCCTTCCAACCCCATGACCTCACATTTTATGTGGAATTCTTTACTGCCAAAATGTATGAACATGTAAACACCTACATAGATGCATCTGTCTCCCTCCCCAGTAAATATAATGCCAGATTTAAGAATAAACCTCTATAGCTGTACCCCCCAGAAAACAGGCTATAATAACAGAAAAAAAATCATTGCACACACAAAACAGTAACTCTCTGGACGCTAAAAAAGTTGTGTTGTTAAACTTTACAAGAAACACCTGACCCTGATCAAATCAACCAAAGCCAGATATTAAGCAAAAATTATGCCCATGAGAATGATAACCACAAAGCCTTCTTTATCTGTTAGAATCTTCAGAATCAATGCCTAACGCTGTAGAAAGCTAGCAGCAATGCTATCACATGCTCATCTCCACAGCTGGCGCCGTATAAAGCTAGTAGCAATGGTATCACATACTCATATCCACAGCTGGCTCTGTACATAGCTAGTAGCAATGCTTCACATATTCATCTCCACAGCCGGCACCATACAGAGCTAGTAGCAATGCTATCACATACTCATCTCCCATCTTCATAGCCAGCACCATACAGATCTAGAAGCAATGATATCACATACTCATCTGCACAGTGCATAGTTCATCTACTGCCAGGCACATTTAGCTCATACTTGCTGTCCCTGTATTTCCAGATCACATACCTGCATCTACAACTCCCCCTCAAATCCAAGTCATGAAAGCACTATCAAAAACCAAAAACACTACAGATAACATACTGGGCTGCCTACTGGTCAGCCTGAAACAAGACTTATAAGAACACCTACAGAGGCTATTCAATATCAGCCTTCAAGAAAGCTTCATGCCAAATGAATGGAGGACAGCAACAGTCACCGCCTTGCACAAAGGTGGGGTGTCAGCTGACTCAGGTATTTATAGACCCAAATGCCTAACCAGCCTCATTTGTAAGACTATAGAAAGGATCCTTATGGAATTAATAACTAAGGACAGGGGCAGCTTAAAAACTCTTTACTCAAGCCAGTTCATAGGTTCATAGATTAGTACTAGGCTAACTGCCCTTTTGGGCCATTTGAAGCCTAGCCATTTACCCCATGTGAGAATCATACCCTGTACCTCGTGTCTTTAAGGTAAACACCTTAACCATTATGTTATCCTCCCACCCCTCAAATTTGTTAAGTCAAGATTCTGCCTACTTAACCTAGTCTACTTCAAGAAGGTGACAGAAGCAATGGACAAGGGCAAATAAATATTCACCACATATCTTGACCTCACAAAGGCATTCAACACCACCCTACATTCAGTCATCATAGATAAACTCACCCAATTAAATGCAAATTGGCACTCAAACAGAACCCAAGAAATCAGCGTGGGACTGCATCCAAAAGAACTGTCGCTAGAGGTGTATCCCAAAGTTCAGTCCTTGGCCCACTCCTCTTTGGCACTTACATCTTACAGGTCAAAGCAAATGTGAAGGGTTTACAGCTGACTAAGTTTAAAAATGACTGTAAACTTGGTATCATTGTAAACTCCCTAGAGGACACCAAGATCCCGCAAGAGGGCTTTTCCAAAACAAATAGCTGGAGCCAACACTATGGGCTAAAAACTAAATGTCAGGAAATGTGTAATAGTAGCCTTAGGAAAACATGATCACCTTTGTAACTATCACATGGACAACACACCCCCGAAAGATGATCCCGTAGTCAGGGACCTGGGAGTGTATGTTGACAATGAACTATCCTTACATCATCTCATATCCACTATTGTAAGGAAGTCCTATTTCATTGCTCAGCTTATGTCTAAAGGTATGGCATTCAGGTGAAGGTATGTAATCATGCCACTGTATTAGTCCAAACATTGAATATAATGCACCTGTTGATATGTACCTATCCAAACACTTAGCACAACTGGAATGACTACAACACCTTTTGATTAAAAAAAATCAAGGACCTAAATCATAAAATAATATGAAGGCCCTCTCAATTTTTCCCTTTTCTTGGTAACATACAGGCTAATAAAAGGTGACTGCCAACAGACCTTATCCTGTCAGACCTGTTACCTATTTGTTACTCCAATGGAAACACTTAATTAAGGGATCTCAATCTGTTTTGCAGCATAAACAGAACATGTTGGATGGGTACATGTATAACACAGAGAATACCTCTCCTATGGAACCGTCTTCCATTCAGTATAAAGCAAAGTACTTTTCTTACTGTATTCAAATGAAATTTGTATTAGCTGATGGAAAACTGCAAATTTACCACTGGCTTATCCCCCATGTCCACTATGGAAAGGGACAAATGTCTCAGCATATTCTTGTTCTGCCTATATCTTGTTTTTTTAAAGGCAAAATTCAAGTGCTAAAAAACTACCACTGGAATATATGGCTAGACATCTTAATATTCTCACAGCACTTACCTATGAGCTGAGTAGCATAATTGCAATCCTTGGTAATAATCCAAGTGTGAATGTGAGGGGAATATGTAAATTCTGAGGTTGCAGTACATTTGATTCTGATTTATAGCAATCTCAGAGTAAGTGTATAAGTAGCAGTAGTATGGGTAAGTGCAGCCCTCCTATGGGGAGATGGTGAAAATGCCCTGTAAAAACCACTGAGATTTTAAACTTACACACTTTTTAAATCTCTTATTTATGTATTTATTTATTTATTTGTGTGTTTGTTTGTTTGTTTATTTATTTTTGTTGCCATTCAAGGCCTACAATTTCACATCTTACTGTTATGACAGGAGAACAAAACAATTCAAAATATTATGGATACCGCAATTAAATAAATTTTCCCATTTAAGCGAATCAGATACAATCTAATTTTATATTCATATGTCAGTAGCTTTTGACAGAGTGGCTTTAGTTTGTATCCTGAATAAGTCGGTAATATGCACATTGCATTCCTTTCAGCCACAATGCTTTTAAAAGTATTTATACTCCATCCATGTCTATTTTAAAATCAGCACTTTGGGTGGGATACAGAAATATATAATATAGTGTAAAATCTTGTTTCAGAGAGGATTGGAGAGTGAGTTACGAGGGAGAGAATCAAAGACTACTGTAGCATTACCGTGGTATAACGGCTGTGACATGTGATGCTACAGCAATCGCACCAGAGAAAGCAGTCCAGAGGCAGAGATAATGCAAAATAGGCAGCTGTACTTTACTGGAGCCTTTCACTGGGATTAAAATAGCATGATAGATTGAAAGACAAGCTCGACTACAAGCAATCAAAATCAGTGGCTGTGCAGCATCAAAAGAGGACCAAAAGGTAAACAGGAAGTTACCCCAGTACTTACATGTAGTGCACAAAGTTTGAATTTCCACTGCACCCAAATTCCTGTTTACCTCATGGTGCTCTTCTGATGCTGCACAATCATTGATGCCTGTGGCAGAAGTGGGGATATAACCACTGCAGCGGGTAAATACTGCAAAACTGCATGTGTGTGTGTGTGTGTGTGTGTGTGTGTGTGTGTGTGTGTGTGTGTGTGTGTATTTAGGTGCTTGTGTAATAGCATTGTATAAGTTGGTAGTGAAAACACTAGTGTAGTTATTTCTAACTGCTTTCTGTTTAGTTCAGAGACACAAAAATGAGCTGCTAATAAATTTTTTCTTCATGTGGCTATGGCATGTCTCTAAATTGCTTTTCATTATGGTACCACTACTAAAGCTGATACTAAAGCCTTACTAGGCGTATGGAGGTACTTCCTCTGAATTACCCCTTTATTTATTAACCCAGAGGTTCTCTTGCCATCTTAATTATTTTGTTGCATGTCATTTTGTTCTCACAAAATCAAGTCTTTCCACTTTAATAGTATCTGCAAACATCTCATTTTCACATCATGACTCAACAATATGCAGATTTTTTGAAACATTCTTATTTTTTATGTAACATATCTTTCTGAAATAGTTCTTTCTACCACAGCTTCTACAAAACTGATGAAATGCCGGAGCCTTCTTCCTCTTGTATACGTAACCACACCTAGTACACAAAATTAGAATTTTAAGGGCACCTAACTTTCTGTTTACTTCAAAGTGTTCTTTCTTGTGAGTGTTACTGTTATTTGGTATTTTCCCTTTAGTTTAATTTTTCTTGTTTACTCTTTATGACATATTGTATAGTAAGGAATTCCATTTCATTAGTGTAATTTCACCAGTTCTGTGGATATCCACTACTTTAGATAAGGTAAGGTAAACTTCTCTTAAAAGCCTAGCTCTAGTTGTGTCATTTCTTATACCGTAGGCAATTCTGCCTCTTAATAATGGATTGTGCATGGCAAAAGATTTACACTAACTTACTTTGCTCTTTACCTCAGTAAAATAACCACCTGTAGTTTCAATTGAATCATGACCTTTTGTGAAGACCAAATGAATAAATAGTAGATTTTTCCTTTGGTAAAAAAAATTCCTGAATGCATCCCCTCATTGCTGTTATTTTGTCTTACTCCTCTATTTAAAGGATAAAAGTATTAAATACAATCAGGATTTTTTATCTGTAATATGCAGAGACATAGCACATTGTGCCTTTTCAGGCTTTACAGATGTCATGGTTGCACTGACAATCAGTTTCAATTTTTTGGATTCACAGCTAGTATTTTTCTGCTAAAATAACCTCCAATGAAAGAATCCCTGGTATTTGCAGTAAGGCAATCTTTCCACAAAAGGAATATGTATCTGAGGGCTTCTTCTGAGTTATGTGAGTGAAAAACTTCAAGCTGTAAATTATATCTCTACAGTATAGAATGATATATGATTGAAAACAAAAGCTTGTTCATTTGTGATATCATGCTACAATTGCAATGCCTTTCAGGACAATCAATAAAGACTGAAAATGGAGATTATTAGAAACATCCATGAGATCTTTACCTTGACTGCCTCCTAGATGTAGGTGTACCATGTGACATGCACTTAATGCCTCTGAGGTCTCTAATATTTAAAGATATATGCTGGAGGGACTGGTATGTGTCTCAGTGACTGCCCCTTCGCCAGAACTGGTTTCCTATCCACGTGAAGCAGAGTTCTTCCTTGCACCTGTTCAAGTGCGACTTTAATAAGTGGGATGAGAAATGTAAACTTACTCCTTGTCTGGCACCTGTGTCTCTATTAGAGACAGGTATGTTGTAAATGCGTGACCACCAATGCCAGAGATATGTATCCCCAAAAAACGTATGGAACCAAAACCTGGCTAATATTTTTGGGAAGCATGGCCAGGCTTAAAAAGACCCACTGGTGTTGATAGCCTAGTAATCCTCTATGAGCCTATATAACATGATATTCTACAAAATGAGCACTCTAATGCAAGATGGAAGTATGATTAGGCTGTGGAAAAAGAATCATGATTTATTGAGTCCACATGTGAATAGCGGCACACTACTGTTAGCTGTCCCTCCCCAAGCCTTGTTTTACCTTATTTCCACCTTTCGTTTATCTCAGGTATCTCTAAAACATAACTGAACTACACACAATCATTGTCTCTGTTATTGTGTTCTGGTACTCTGCCCTAATTTCAGAGAAACAACACTTTATTTAGGAGAGGCTAGATTCTGCCCTTCTGAGCTGGGAATTTCTGGTTAAAGACTTATTGCGCCTGCTTATTTGATCTGTTTCTTTCTGAAATTTGTGCGACATGTTTGCTGTAGCCCAGAAGTTAGTAGTCTATTGGCCATTTTGAGCTAATTTCTTTCTCTTTCATTTCCCTGCTAGAAAAATCGCATTTGCGCAGTTTTGCACGCCGGGCAGTGCCGGTTAGCTAGGTTAAACTATTCCAGGCTCCACGAAGTCTGCTCTTCAATTTTTCCCTTGGAACTAGACAAACTTCAACTTAAGCACTCAAACCATTAATTTCACAGCCCAGCACTTGCTCAAAACTCATAGCAAGCACTAATTAACCCTAGCACTAGATCCCCTATACTGTCCAGAAGGACAAGGCTCTCTATTCATCCCTACCAGCTAATCAGTAAAACAGCTCACTTTACATATTCAGGCATGTCCAAAGGGCAGTTTCAGGTGTACTCTCCAGTCCAACTGGTGAATCTGGGCATTTTGAGGCAATGTTACAATTGCCTTATGTACACAGACAACCCTCTCCTCCTACCACCAAACACTAATATATGCGAGAGATGCAATTATACAGCCAAACTGGAGGCAAAGCTCTCTCAACCCAAGACTGGAACTGACAGTCAAGATTAGAAGGAAAATACTTGCAACACACCACCAGTCTCACATAGACCTACTAAACCAACACCGACAAATAACACACATAAATACACGAAAACATACTTGGACGCTCTAAATAAAAATCTGCAAAAGCAACAGAGATTTCCAAAGCAGACACCCAAGCAACTTCCACACCCCATCAGAAACCATGAAACACATACTTCACATAATCAGTGTGCCACGCAATCACAGCCCTTAAGGCAAAATAACATACCCAACACACTAGTAATAGGCAACTCTATAGTCAGGAACACTGATATCCCATTAACTAGGCTGGACAAGGAGAATGTTACAGTTAGCTGCCTGTCGGGTGCCAGGATCTGCCACATAACACAAGCACTCAGGACACTCCAGAACAAGTACAAATACGAAACTGTCATTGTCCATGTTGGTGTGAATGACCTGAGACATACCTCCCTGGACTACATGAAAAGAGACAAGGAAGAGCTCTCTGATCACGTAGCCCAGGCCGGTATGACCCTGACCCTGAGTATAAAGAAAAAAATTATCAATTTCAACAACTGGTTAAGTTTCTGGTGTCATTCAAAGGGGATCCAGTATCTGTCCACCTGGGATGACATGCTCAATAAGCCATGTTGCTTCGCAAGAGATGGCTTTCACCTGTCACCCTTAGGCTTTCGAATACTGGCCAAGGCTTTTGCCACCCCCAGAGTGCCTTTTTTAGACAAGGCTCATAAGACAAACCCACCATCGTAAATAGCAAAAGTCACCAAAAACTGAGGGTAATGCTACTCAACGCCAGAAGTCTAAACCTCAAAATGCATGCACTCGAGGCACTCCTCAGTATGGAGAACATTGATATCTGTGCAGTAACAGAAACCTGGTTTAAGGCTCCAGAGAGCACCACAGCACTACCATGCTGTAACTCATACCATACTTTTTGGCCACAGAACTTGGACCGAAACACAAAAGGTGGGGGTGTATCCATATTCATGAAGGATACCCACACCTCCAGGTTAGTAGCACAGCACAATGCCTCAGAGATCATCCATGTGCAACTAACAATGGGCAAAACTGCAATTCAAATTGTAGCTTGCTACAGATCACCCACCATGACCCAGAACCCCGATTCCATGTTTCTGGAGACACTGGAAAATATGAAGGTCCTGCCAAACGCCTTAATATTGGGTGATTTCACTTACCCAAACATTAACTGGGAGAACTACTCAAGTACTAACTCCCTTGCCCAACGCTTCCTAGAATTTATAAAATCGAACACCCTAGATCAACTGATCAACACCCCCACCAGAGGTGACAACATATTGGATTTGGTCATCACCAACATGGGCGACTGGTGTTCTACACCGGAGGTCAAATCCTCGCTGGTTAGATCAGACCATAGACTAATCACTCTGGATATCCACATTCCGCCCCCACCCCCAATCAAGGAAACCACTGTGAAAAACTTTTCAAAAGCAAACTTCACATTACTTAAGACTGAGGTGGAAAAGTTCACAGCCCCCATGCTAAAGGACAATGCTGTCCAAGCTGCTGAATCCCTTACAAAGGCACTCTATGAGCACCTGCAAGAATGCATGGATCGTGCTGTCCCAAGCAAAACCAAGACTCACTCCTCCAAGAAAAGGAAGCCAGTCTGGCGGACCCCTGCCATAAACAAGCTATACAAAAGAAGGAGGAAACTAGTGCAGAAAAGAGTAAAATCCCAAGAAGGAAAGACATCCCTGATTAGTATCAGCAAAAAATTATGATCCCTCATAAAATCATCCAAGGCTAGCTTCAAAAGAAAAATTGCCAAGGACTCCAAAGATAACCACAAAGCATTATTTAGCTATGTCAAGAACCTAAGTGGAAACTCTCAGATCTCCTCTGAGTTAGTGCAGAATGGCACAAAATACACTGAACCGACTGATATTGCCAACATTCTGGCAGACAGGTTTAGTGCAAACTTCACCCCCCTCTCACCCCCAAAAGGGACCATAACCATACCAGAAGAATGTAGTGCCCCAGCAATCACTGACACACAGATTAAAACATCCCTATCCAAAGCCAAAAATACAGCTTCAATGGGACCAGACGGTGTCACAGGCTGTGTCTTACATGAGCTCCAAAATGAACTAACCCCTCACCTAAACACACTGTTCAAATTCAGCCTCTCTACAGGCTATGTACCCATAGAGTGGTGCACAGCAACAGTTATCCCACTCCACAAAGGAGGCGCCACAATGGACCCTGGGAACTATCGCCCTATAAGCCTGGCTAGCCTGATCTGCAAAGCTATGGAGCGCATCATCATGGCATTCATTAACAGAGACATTGGGAACCTTCAAACATTGGACCCTCCCCAGTTTGGCTTTGTTAAGGGCAGATCATGCTTCCTAAACCTGGTGGACTTCTTTGAGACAGTTACCAAGGCTTTAGACAAGGGAAAGGATGTCCACACAGCCTACCTAGTCCTCGCAAAGGCTTTTGACACCATTCCCCATTCTAGTATTATAGACAAGCTCACCAGCCTGAACATAAACCCCTACATCATGAGATGGGTTGCCAATTGGCTCATGGATAGAACCCACATGGTAAAAGTTACAGGCTCTAGGTCTGACTCTAAACCAGTTACAAGTGGCATCCCCCAGGGCTCAGTCCTGGGACCCCTCCGGTTAGGTCTATACTTCTCAGAGGTACAGGCAAGCACAGGAGGCTATGGCTGACCAAGTTCGCAGATGACTGCAAACTGGGGGCCATAATTGACTCTCCAGCTGATACAGACATCCTCCAGAAGGGTCTCACTGAGACAGAATACCTGGTGTCAAAATCATGGCCTCAAGCTAAATGCCAAAAAGTGCATAGTCATCCCCTTTGGAAAAAACAAAGTACCCATAAACTACCACATACATGGTAGTCCCCTAAATACAGAAAATGTAATAAGAGATCTGGGGACCCAAGTAGATAGTAATCTCTCCTTTGATAATCATATTGCCAAGGTTGTTAGAAAATCCTTCTATGTGGTCCACCTAATCACAAAAGGGTTCGCATCTAGAACAAAAGAGGTTATTGTGCCCCTCTACTCATCACTCATCAGACCCATCATAGAGTACAAAGCCCCATTTGGGATGTACCTTACAAGACACCTGCAAGAGCTGGAAAGACCACAAAAGTACCTCACCAAGAGGATTACTGGCCTCAAACATATGCCCTATGCAGCCCGACTGAAGAAACTCCAGCTGTACTTGGTTGCATACCGCTTACTCAGAGGTGATCTCTGTCTGACATACAAGGCCATGTCCAACCCAGAATTGATGGACATGCTCCATCTAAAAAAAAAACAAATCCCTGAGAGCCACACGCTCTAGGGATCTAAACCTCACCACAACAATAAATAGGACATTCTGGAGGGATAGATTCCTGTCCCAGAGACGCCCCATGCTTTGGAACAGGATTCCAATCTACATTAGGCAGAGCCCCTCACTAACATTCTTCAAGAAAAACCTTGACGAGTGGATGGGAAACAGAAAATTTACCCCGGGAATCACTGCAGTGGCTCTGCTGGACAGAGGCACAGGGAACTAATGGCTCTGCTGGACCTAGGCACAGGGAACTAATCTAAGGGGGCGGCAAAAGCCAACACATTCTGGCTAGGCTTATAGATGCCCTCGGGCATATAGCCTAGTACTTACCTATGAACCTATGAACCTATCAGGCTCTTCTAATTGCCATACATGCATTCCCCATCCCTTATTTAATTTGTTCTCTCTTTTCTGCTGTCTGATAATATGAATTGCCCATATAATATATCCCTTGTTAGTTTTCTGCTATAGTGTATAAATAACAATGTCACTGTGTATTTCAGCTCACTCTCCATTTCACATACCATGTTGATAATTTTGCATTAAATATTGCTTAAAAATTAGAAACTCTTTTTCCTTTATGATTTCCAGAATTGGATGTAATATTTAATATGTTGTTTTATCAATGTCTTGAATAATCTCTAAAAAGCATTCAGCATCAATATCCGCCCTGATGAATATTCAGAAAACTGGATTAAGTTGGACTGGTGAGGCCCTTTGTTGCATTAATCCACTTGCAAGGGAACCAGGATTTGGAATGTCTGTGATCCTTCACTGTGGTATTCTTTCCATAATTTTCCTGTGACTGAAGACTGACAGACCACTAATTGCTTGATTTCCTCTTAACCCAAACTTTGTGTAAGGGAACTATTATTTCCAGTATCAGTGATTATAGCACAGATCTAGTGTCACACAAAAACTCCAAAGGTAGGCCTGTAATTTTAAGCATATCTACAACCACTGTGAGTACATGGATGTGTAGGTCATCAAGATATTTTCTCTCTCTTTCTCTCCAAAATCTCTTGTTCCGTTTCTAGTATTTACCACATAAAAAATTATACTCAAAAGCACTTTTTAAGGATAACTCCACATTCCAACATAGTTGACCTTGTTCCAGACTTACTTGTCTCACTTAAAATATTACCTAGATGTATTTTACTACCAAGAAATGCTTTAGTGCCTTTCAATGACTTCATTTCCTGGCTGCAGATTGTGAAAGCCCTGTAATCACAATGTTCCTGCTCAGATATCAAGTGATTTCAGAAAGTAAATTGACTCAGATCGCATGAAGTGTACTAGACATATTTTTTGCAGTTAATACTTTTAGTAACAATAAGCTTTTTCATTTTCTAATAAAGTATTTTGCTTAGGTCAGGAAAGTGCTATAAAATACATATTAGCTGCTAAGTGAAACTAGTTTCCAAACAGTGAGCTGATGAACAAATCTTCATATGAAAATCAGGAATGAGTTATACTGTAGCACTACATAAAAATTGTAAATGCTCTCATTTTTTGGCCATTAAAGTGTTATTTTTATCCATGGAATTCCAGTAAATTAAAGACAACATGAAAACTCCTGGAAGCTGTCATTTGTTTGTATTAGCTTTTTGAGGTGACAATTGCTGACCACAGCTAAATGAATAGAGCTGTTAGAGTGGGCTAGCAGCCTTAAAAACCTCACAAGAGTATGGGATAGACTCCTGAATTTCATAAAGATTACAACTTTGCACTTTTAGCAAAACCCTTTTTATTGAGAAGAAAAGATTTCTAGCAGCTTTCTCAGCATAAAGCTGCTTAATTAAATTAAATAGAAATACTGACACTGATTTCAGAGATCATTTGAGAAGCCAGTAACTTACATCACTGTCATTTTATCTAAAGTGATTAAAATATAAAACCTCATTTTTTTGGGTTGTGGCACTTTATAGGACCACAAAATGCATTGTAGGGAGAAAATTAAAATACTGTAGATGTTAGAATAGAGTTCTACAGTTCATTTCCTATAGTGTAAGAAATTTAAGGTATAGTAAGAGACTGATTCTATAATATTACTACTGTATAGTCTATAACAACATGATGAAAAAATATAATTATTTAGTTTTATGGTGAACTTTTACTTCAAACACTTTAAAATACTAGTGTAATCTTTTCAAAAATCTTCTAGGCTGTGCTACACTAAAAGCAAGGTTCTTGCTAAATGAAGTATTTGAAAAAAATAATTTAGCAATTACAATTCTTACAGAGACAATGGATTTGTGTTTATTTGCAGCAAAACATCTAGGAAGCACTTTCACTTTGTTTTTCATTGCCCAAAAAGAATTAAAGTATTATGTTTTAACAGACACATAACATCTTTTTGTACCAATTTAGCTTTTAAATTTCCGGAAAGTTTGGCCTGATACCCAAAAAATTCAGTGAACCAGAAAGGCTTAGATGATGTAAACTAAAATGTTCTGCGACTATTATCTCTTATTTAGCACTATATCTCCTCCTCTTTTCTTGATATATTGGAAAATATTAGGGTTCAACCAAACACCCTAATAATGGGCGACTTCAACTACCCCACCATTAACTGAGAAAACTACTCATGTAACAACTCCTTCGCTCAACGCTTTCTGGAATTCATAAATTCCAATGCCCCGGATCAACTTATCCACACCCCCACCAGGGGCAACAATATCCTAGACCTAGTCATTACCAACATGAGTGATTGGTGTTCCACACCTGAAGTCACCTCCTAATTGGTCAGATCAGACCATAAGCTAATCACCCTAGATATCCGCATTCCGCCCCCACCCACCATTAAGAAACCATGGTAAAAATTTTCTCCAAAGCCAACTTCATGATTCTTAAGACAGAAGTGGCAAACCTCATGACACCCATGCAGATGGACAATACAGTTACGACTGCTGAATCCTATACAAATGCACTCTATAAGCACTTACATGAGTCCATGGATTGTGCTATCCCAAACAGAACTAAGATGCTATCCTCCAAAAAAAAGAAGCCAATCTGGTGGTCCCCTGTCATAAACAAACTCTACAACAGAAGGAAGAAACTGTTGCTAAAGAGTAAAATCCCATGAGTGGAGGAGCTGCCTGGTCAGCCTCAGTAAGAAGCTGAGATCCCTTATAAGATCCTCCAAAGCTAGCTGCGAAAACAAAATCGCCACTAATTCTAAGGACAACCACAAAGCATTCTATAGCTATTGTCAAGAATCTCAATGGCAACACCCAGATCTGCTCTGAGTTACAGCATAATGACACAAAAACTGCAGAACCAATTGATATTGTCAACATCCTGGCAGATAGGTTCAGTGCTAACTTTACCCCCCTATCACCTCCTCAAGGGCCCATATATATACAGGAAGAATGCAGATTCCCTGTAATCACATCTATGCAGGTAAAAGCTGCACTCTCTAAAACCAAAAACACAGCATCCATGGGACCGGACAACATCTCTGGCTGCATTTTACATGAACTTCAGAATGAACTGGCTCCCCACCTACACGCCATGTTCAATCATAGTCTCACGTCAGGCTTTATGCCCACTGAATGGCGCACAGCAACAGTTATTCCACTCCACAAAGGGGGAACCACCACTGATCCTGGGAACTATCGCCCTATTAGCCTGACGAGCCTGGTCTGCAAGGCCATGGAACGTATCATCATGGAACTCATAAACAAAGACATTGGTAACCTCCAAACTCTGGACCCCACCCAGTTCGAGTTTGTGAAAGGCAGATCATGCCTTCTAAACCTGATCGACTTCTTTGAGGCAGTCATCAAAGCCGTAGACGAGGGTAAGGTGGTCCACACAGCCTATCTTGACCTCGCCAAGGCTTTTGACACCATCCCCCATTCTGGAATTATAGCTAAACACATTAAACTATGTATAAATCCCTACATCACAAGATGGGTTGCCAACTGGCTCACTGACAGAACCCACAGTGTAAAAGTTGCAGACTCCAAATCAGACTTCAAACCAGTGACAAGTGGAGCACCACAGGGTTCAGTCATGGGACCTCTCCTGTTTGATATCTATTTCTCTGAAGTACAGGCTAACACAGAAGGCCTTTGGCTAATGAAGTTCACAGATGAATGCAAACTAGGAACCTTAGTTGAATCCCCAAATTATGTGGAAATCCTACAGAAGGGCCTCACTGAGACAGATGCCTGGTGTCAGAGGCATGGCCTCAAGCTCAATGCAAAAAAGTGCATTGTCATCCCCTTTGGTAAAAACTCTGTACCCATGAATTACCACATAAACGGCAGTCTACTTAATGCCGAATGTGTGATAAGAGACCTTGGGACCCAGGTGGACAGTAGTCTCTCCTTTGATAATCACATCGCCACAGTAGTCAGGAAATCCTTCTATGTGGCACACCTCATCACAAAAG